>NC_143036.1:8710000-8740000 GCF_057628025.1 Oncorhynchus mykiss | reverse complement strand
ATACCCGACCAAAACAGAACATAGAATGCCCACCCAAATCACACCCTGACCAAACCAAATGGAGACATAAAAAGGCTCTCTAAGGTCAGGGCGTGACACCTATTACCTAGGCTACTGTATGGAAGAGCATTAGAAAACACTCATACAGTCTGTCAAAATGCACCCATCTGGAATGTACAGTCTGTCAAAATGCACCCATCTGGAATCTACAGTCTGTCAAAATGCACCCATCTGGAATCTATAGTCTGTCAAAATGGACCCATCTGGAATGTCAACTCTTGATGTTTGTTGTTCTGTGTTGTGTACTGTAGGACCTGGCCCAGTACATCAATGAAGTGAAGAGAGACAACGAAACCCTGAGAGACATAGCCCAGTATCAGAAATCCATTGAAAACCTTGTAAGCAATTCATCTTGATAAGAAAGCCGTTGTGAAGGGTAGTTTGGGTTTTGAGTGTGACCTCTGTCCCCCCCCCCCCCCCCCCTTTCCAGAATCAGCCTCTTAGTGTGTATGGCAGACCGAAAGGAGATGGAGAGGTACGCTTCGCCTCCGGCGACAAACGTGCCAAACAGGACCGGTGAGATGTCTGTCTGGTCTGTGTGTGTGTGTGTGTGTGTGTGTGTGTCTGTGTGTGTGTCTGTGTGTGTGTGTGTGTGTGTGTGTGTGTGGTTCAGGTGAGCAGAGTAACAACTCATACCTTTATGGCATCCAGGGCCATCCGCAAATTGCTCTTGTCACCTGCGTCGTGAGTGTGTTTCACTAATTCCTGTTGTTGGATCAAAACACAAGAACAATAAGTGAGTGACAAGTCTTCATACAGTATTTATTCTGTTTTCACCAGCTAGATAATTGCCATATTTAATTTCATTTCAGGTTTCAAACATAAAGATATAAAACTTTATTTTTTTGTGAAGAATCAACAACAAGTGGGACACAATCATGAAGTGGAACGACATTTATTGGATATTTCAAACTTTTTTAACAAATCAAAAAATGAAAAATTGGGCGTGCAAAATTATTCAGCCCCCTTAAGTTAATACTTTGTAGCGCCACCTTTTGCTGCGATTACAGCTGTAAGTCGCTTGGGGTATGTCTCTATCAGTTTTGCACATCGAGAGACTGACATTTTTTCCCATTCCTCCTTGCAAAACAGCTCGAGCTCAGTGAGGTTGGATGGAGAGCATTTGTGAACAGCAGTTTTCAGTTCTTTCCACAGATTCTCGATTGGATTCAGGTCTGGACTTTGACTTGGCCATTCTAACACCTGGATATGTTTATTTTTGAACCATTCCATTGTAGATTTTGCTTCTTGTTGGAAGACAAATCTCCGTCCCAGTCTCAGGTCTTTTGCAGAATCCATCAGGTTTTCTTCCAGAATGGTCCTGTATTTGGCTCCATCCATCTTCCCATCAATTTTAACCATCTTCCCTGTCCCTGCTGAAGAAAAGCAGGCCCAAACCATGATTCTGCCACCACCATGTTTGACAGTGGGGATGGTGTGTTCAGCTGTGTTGCTTTTACGCCAAACATAACGTTTTGCATTGTTGCCAAAAAGTTCAATTTTGGTTTCATCTGACCAGAGCACCTTCTTCCACATGTTTGGTGTGTCTCCCAGGTGGCTTGTGGCAAACTTTAAACGACACTTTTTATGGATATCTTTAAGAAATGGCTTTCTTCTTGCCACTCTTCCATAAACTCCAGATTTGTGCAATATACGACTGATTGTTGTCCTATGGACAGAGTCTCCCACCTCAGCTGTAGATCTCTGCAGTTCATCCAGAGTGATCATGGGCCTCTTGGCTGCATCTCTGATCAGTCTTCTCCTTGTATGAGCTGAAAGTTTAGAGGGACGGCCAGGTTTTGGTAGATTTGCAGTGGTCTGATACTCCTTCCATTTCAATATTATCGCTTGCACAGTGCTCCTTGGGATGTTTAAAGCTTGGGAAATCTTTTTGTATCCAAATCAGGCTTTAAACTTCTTCACAACAGTATCTCGGACCTGCCTGGTGTGTTCCTTGTTCTTCATGATGCTCTCTGTGCTTTTAACGGACCTCTGAGACTATCCCAGTGCAGGTGCATTTATACGGAGACTTGATTACACACAGGTGGATTGTATTTATCATCATTTGTCATTTAGGTCAACATTGGATCATTCAGAGATCCTCACTGAACTTCTGGAGAGAGTTTGCTGCACTGAAAGTAAAGGGGCTGAATAATTTTGCACGCCCAATTTTTCAGTTTTTGATTTGTTAAAAGAGTTTGAAATATCCAATAAATGTCGTTCCACTTCATGATTGTGTCCCACTTGTTGTTGATTCTTCACAAAAAATACAGTTTTATATCTTTATGTTTGAAGCCTGAAATGTGGCAAAAGGTCGCAAAGTTCAAGGGGGCCGAATACTTTCGCAAGGCACTGTATTTAAATACATTTAAAACAATAACTCATTGGGCATTAGACATGCTCTGATAATAGTGTTGTGAAGAGGGTTACCATGGGAACCAAATGCTCTGATAATATCGTTGTGAAGAGGGTTACCACGGGAACCAAATGATATTTTTTTTTGTCTCCAGCTCAATGATTAGAAATCAGAGGTTGTTTTATTTGTTCCCACCTCGCTAGAACCCAATGTAAAGCCTGTTGCCAGAAACATTGGTGTCTTCTGTGACCATGACTTGAACCTCGAGCAGCAGGTAAAGCAGGTTGTCCGGTCCTGCTTTTATCATATAACAGAAATAGTCTAATTAGAGTCAATGATCAGGGCTTGTAGATTCAGTGTCTCTTTTTAAATCCTGTTAGCTCACAGAATGGTGTCCGTCATTTCTCCTCCTTGTAGATTCAGTGTCTCTTTTTAAATCCCTGCTGAAGAAACACTTTTATCAAGACGTTTTTAATGTATGACTTCAATGTATGATTTTAATTGGATACGTTGTTTCATTCTCCTTCCTCCTGTTTTTGTTTTTGTCAGTACTTTTCTTTCATGAATTTGTGACGTGAAGCTCTTTGTTACCTGCATTGAAAAGCACCATACCAAGAAAGTTACTATTATTATTATTAGTATTATTAGTATTATCTCATCTGACTGTGAAGAGGAAACGGTGTGTATTTGGGGGAATAAAGCACTGTGAAATAGTCCTGTCAACAACAACAACAACAACAACAACATCAAATCTTTCTACCTCTGTGTTTTTTTCCCCCTGACAGGCACATCTTCCTGTTCGATGCTGCTGTGATCCTCTGTAAGAGGAGAGGAGACAACTACGAGATGAAGGAGGTGATCACCCTGTATCACTTCAAGATCACTAACAACCCCACGTCAGACAAGGAGACCAGAAAGGTGTGTGCGTGTTCGTGTTCGTGTGTGTGCGTGTGTGTGTGTGTGCGTGTGTGTGTGCGTTTGCGTGTGCGTGTGTGTGTGTGTGTGCGTGTGTGTGTGCGTGTGCGTGTGCGTGTGTGTGTGTGTGTGTGTATTCATGACGGAGTGCACATAATACCATTATAGCTTTTTATCATTCTTCAATTTATTCCCACTTTAATTATTATGTTTAAGGGATGTGTTTGTTGCAGCTCAGACGGTACTGTCCAGACTGGGGACGTGCTATACTCTTATTTAGTGATGTAACTTTTAGGAGGTGTTTGACTAAAAGCGACTCAGACACGTATTCAGATTGCCACGTTGATTCATTAGATAATTGTGTTGGTTTGAAGGATGGAACAGCTTGATTTTTCGCTCCAGATGGTGTTTTTATTAAACATCTCCTTGTGCCTGATGGTTCGAACACACACACACACACTCACACACACAACCACACAACCACACACACAACCACACACACACACACAACCACACACACACACACACACTCACACACACAACCACAACCACACACACACACACACACACACAACCACACACACACACACACACACACACACACACACACACACACACACACTCACACACACACACACACACACACAACCACACAACCACACACACAACCACACACACACACACACACACACACACATACACAGCAACAACAAGCACCTGATGTATGATATCCACCCATCTGGATAATGATACATTGTAGAATTGGTTGCCGGGGATAATCATCATTTTGGCTTATTATAATAGCTCTCATTTGTTAAAAGAATAAGACAATATTTATAAAATCTCAGCAACGTGCATCGCTCCTGTTACTTTAAGACCATCAGCAACATGCATCGTTCCTGTTACTTTAAAACCATCAGCAACATGCATCGTTCCTGTTACTTTAAGACCATCAGCAACATGCATCGTTCCTGTTACTTTAAGACCATCAGCAATGTGCATCGTTCCTGTTACTTTAAGACCATCAGCAACGTGCATCGCTCCTGTTACTTTAAGACCATCAGCAATGTGCATCGTTCCTGTTACTTTAAGACCATCAGCAACGTTCATCGCTCCTGTTACTTTAAGACCATCAGCAACATGCATCGTTCTTGTTACTTTAAGACCATCAGCAACGTTCATCGCTCCTGTTACTTTAAAACCATCAGCAACGTTCATCGCTCCTGTTACTTTAAGACCATCAGCAACATGCATCGTTCCTGTTACTTTAAAACCATCAGCAACATGCATCGTTCCTGTTACTTTAAGACCATCAGCAACATGCATCGCTCCTGTTACTTTAAGACCATCAGCAACATGCATCGCTCCTGTTACTTTAAGACCATCAGCAACATGCATCGCTCCTGTTACTTTAAGACCATCAGCAACATGCATCGTTCCTGTTACTTTAAAACCATCAGCAACATGCATCGCTCCTGTTACTTTAAGACCATCAGCAATGTGCATCGTTCCTGTTACTTTAAAAGACCATCAGCAACATGCATCGTTCCTGTTACTTTAAGACCATCACCAACATGCATCGTTCCTGTTACTTTAAAAGACCATCAGCAACATGCATCGTTCCTGTTACTTTAAAAGACCATCAGCAACATGCATCGTTCCTGTTACTTTAAAAGACCATCAGCAACATGCATCGTTCCTGTTACTTTAAGACCATCAGCAACATGCATCGCTCCTGTTACTTTAAGACCATCACCAACATGCATCGTTCCTGTTACTTTAAAAGACCATCAGCAACATGCATCGTTCCTGTTACTTTAAAAGACCATCAGCAACACGCATCGTTCCTGTTACTTTAAAAGACCATCAGCAACATGCATCGTTCCTGTTACTTTAAAAGACCATCAGCAACATGCATCGTTCCTGTTACTTTAAAAGACCATCAGCAACATGCATCGTTCCTGTTACTTTAAGACCATTGTCTATCCTATAACTCTAGAGACCTACACATCCAGATAAGCTGGTTTATACTATACCTGTTTTCACACACCCCTTCACCTACCCCCCTACACACCCTGTGTGATTGGCCAAGAGGCTCTCTTTCTCTTATCTTTGGCTGGTGGCTTACCCTGACCGCTATACCTCTGAGCTCTGAGTGATGAATGGGACTATAACCTAAAGGCCACTTTAAAGGGGGAATCTGCACTTGACACATCCATTTGTTGTTGTTTAAATCCCAGATTGCCCTTTTTAAAGTCTGTTTTTATTGTTTTATGAGCACAGCTTCCCTGTGCACTGAGCAGTACATTACATGTAGGATACAGCTTCCCTGTGCACTGAGCAGTACAGTACATGTAGGATACAGCTTCCCTGTGCACTGAGCAGTGCAGTACATGTAGGATACAGCTTCCCTGTGCACTGAGCAGTACAGTACATGTAGGATACAGCTTCCCTGTGCACTGAGCAGTGCAGGACATGTAGGATACAGCTTCCCTGTGCACTGAGCAGTACATTACATGTAGGATACAGCTTCCCTGTGCACTGAGCAGTACAGTACATGTAGGATACAGCTTCCCTGTGCACTGATCAGTACAGTACATGTAGGATACAGCTTCCCTGTGCACTGAGCAGTACAGTACATGTAGGATACAGCTTCCCTGTGCACTGAGCAGTACAGTACATGTAGGATACAGCTTCCCTGTGCACTGAGCAGTGCAGTACATGTAGGATACAGCTTCCCTGTGCACTGAGCAGTACAGTACATGTAGGATACAGCTTCCCTGTGCACTGAGCAGTACAGTACATGTAGGATACAGCTTCCCTGTGCACTGAGCAGTACAGTACATGTAGGATACAGCTTCCCTGTGCACTGAGCAGTACAGTGCATGTAGGCAACAGAGGCCTATTACAGCAGAACACACAATATTACCACTTGTTTATTGTGCCGACATTTGGGTCAGAGTTACATTTTTCAAGACAACTTCCTCTCTGAGTATTAACAAGGAGAGGTGGTTGTAGCAGGTTGTTATCACAGAGGCTGGAGTAATGGCTAGTCTTTGAAGTGGCTAATCGTTAGTGATTAAGTCCTGAAGTGTCTTGTCCGCCTCGTTGTCTGGGGCTACATGGACACCTGGCCAGGAGAACTCTGGGAACTCTCTCTTTCTGTCTTTCTCTCTCAATTAAATTTAAATTTAAGGGCTTTATTGGCATGGGAAACATGTGTTAACATTGCCAAATGCAAGTGAAGTAGAAAATAAACAAAAGTGAAATAAACAATACAAATTAACAGTAAACATTACACTCACAGAAGTTCCAAAAGGATAGACATTTCAAATGTCTCTCTCTTTCTTTCTCTCTGTCCTCTCTCTCTGTCCTCTCTCTCTGTCCTCTCTCTCTCTGTCCTCTCTCTCTCCCTGTCCTCTCTCTGTTCTCTCTCTCTCTCTCTCTCTCTCTCTGTTCTCTCTCTCCCTGTGCTCTCTCTCTGTTCTCTCTCTCTCTCTGTCCTCTCTCTCTGTCCTCTCTCTCTGTCTTCTCTCTCGCTCTGTCCTCTCTCTCTCTCTCTGTCTGTCCTCTCTCTCTCTGTTCTCTCTGTTCTCTCTCTCTCTGCCCTCTCTTTCTCTCTGTCCTCTCTCTCTCTGTGTCCTCTCTCTCTCTCTGTTCTTTCTCTGTCCTCTCTCTCACGCTCTGTCCTCTTCCTCTGTCCTCTCTTTCTCTGTCCTCTCTCTCAGTCCTCTCTGTGCTCTCTCTCTCTCTCTCTACCCCTGTGTACCCCACTCTCTCTCTTTCTATCTTCACTCCCATCTTCTACCGCTTGATGACCCCCTTATCTACCGCTCTGTCTCTTTCTAGTTGACATTCTCATCCCTCTGTTGTAGTGGTCCTATGGGCTCTACCTGGCACACGACCAGGGGCAGAGCGGCTTCGAGTTCTTCTTCAAGACCAAGGAGCTGAGGAAGAAGTGGCTGGAGCAGTTTGGCATGGCCATGTGAGTCTTATGTCCCATGTCTCACCTCTGCCTCACTCCTGTAGCGGTGTGAGTGTTGTGAGTGTTCTGTGAGAGAGACATATAGTGTGTGTCTTCTACTGTCTGTACAGAGCGTGATTAATGACCGTCACAGTACTGACATCACTCTTCAGGTCTGTACAGAGCGTGATTAATGACCGTCACAGTACTGACAGGTCACTCTTCAGGTCTGTACAGAGCGTGATTAATGACCGTCACAGTACTGACGGGTCACTCTTCAGGTCTGTACAGAGTGTGATTAATGACCGTCACAGTACTGACAGGTCACTCTTCAGGTCTGTACAGAGCGTGATTAATGACCGTCACAGTACTGACATCACTCTTCAGGTCTGTACAGAGCGTGATTAATGACCGTCACAGTACTGACAGGTCACTCTTCAGGTCTGTACAGAGCGTGATTAATGACCGTCACAGTACTGACAGGTCACTCTTCAGGTCTGTACAGACCGTCACAGTACTGACGGGTCACTCTTCAGGTCTGTACAGAGCGTGATTAATGACCGTCACAGTACTGACAGGTCACTCTTCAGGTCTGTACAGACCGTCACAGTACTGACGGGTCACTCTTCAGGTCTGTACAGAGCGTGATTAATGACCGTCACAGTACTGACGGGTCACTCTTCAGGTCTGTACAGAGCGTGATTAATGACCGTCACAGTACTGACGGGTCACTCTTCAGGTCTGTACAGAGCGTGATTAATGACCGTCACAGTACTGACAGGTCACTCTTCAGGTCTGTACAGAGTGTGATTAATGACCGTCACAGTACTGACGGGTCACTCTTCAGGTCTGTACAGACCGTCACAGTACTGACGGGTCACTCTTCAGGTCTGTACAGAGCGTGATTAATGACCGTCACAGTACTGACAGGTCACTCTTCAGGTCTGTACAGAGCGTGATTAATGACCGTCACAGTACTGACGGGTCACTCTTCAGGTCTGTACAGAGTGTGATTAATGACCGTCACAAGAGGATGTATTTAAATATTAAGGGGATGTATAATCTATTTAAATATAACGGGGATGTATAATCTATTTAAATATAACTGGGATGTATAATCTATTTAAATATAACGGGGATGTATAATCTATTTAAATATAACGGGGATGTATAATCTATTTAAATATTAAGGGGATGTATAATCTATTTAAATATTAAGGGGATGTATAATCTATTTAAATATTAAGGGGATGTATAATCTATTTAAATATAACGGGGATGTAAAATCTATTTAAATATTAAGGGGATGTATAATCTATTTAAATATAACGGGGATGTATAATCTATTTAAATATAACGGGGATGTATAATCTATTTAAATATAACTGGGATGTATAATCTATTTAAATATTAAGGGGATGTATAATCTATTTAAATATTAAGGGGATGTATAATCTATTTAAATATAACGGGGATGTATAATCTATTTAAATATAACTGGGATGTATAATCTATTTAAATATTAAGGGGATGTATAATCTATTTAAATATTAAGGGGATGTATAATCTATTTAAATATAACGGGGATGTATAATCTATTTAAATATTAAGGGGATGTATAATCTATTTAAATATAAAGGGGATGTATAATCTATTTAAATATAAAGGGGATGTATAATCTATTTAAATATTAAGGGGATGTATAATCTATTTAAATATAACGGGGATGTATAATCTATTTAAATATAACTGGGATGTATAATCTATTTAAATATAACGGGGATGTATAATCGATTTAAATATTAAGGGGATGTATAATCTATTTAAATATTAAGGGGATGTATAATCTATTTAAATATAACGGGGATGTATAATCTATTTAAATATAACGGGGATGTATAATCTATTTAAATATTACGGGGATGTATAATCTATTTAAATATTAAGGGGATGTATAATCTATTTAAATATAACGGGGATGTATAATCTATTTAAATATAACGGGGATGTATAATCTATTTAAATATTACGGGGATGTATAATCTATTTAAATATGAAGGGGATGTATAATCTATTTAAATATTAAGGGGATGTATAATCTATTTAAATATTACGGGGATGTATAATCTATTTAAATATTACGGGGATGTATAATCTATTTAAATATTACGGGGATGTATAATCTATTTAAATATTAAGGGGATGTATAATCTATTTAAATATTAAGAGGATGTGTACTCTATTTAAATATTAAGGGGATGTATAATCTATTTAAATATTAAGGGGATGTATAATCTATTTAAATATTAAGGGGATGTATAATCTATTTAAATATTAAGGGGATGTATACTCTATTTAAATATTAAGGGGATGTATAATCTATTTAAATATTAAGGGGATGTATACTCTATTTAAATATTAAGGGGATGTATAATCTATTTAAATATTAAGGGGATGTATAATCTATTTAAATATTAAGGGGATGTATACTCTATTTAAATATTAAGGGGATGTATAATCTATTTAAATATTAAGGGGATGTATAATCTATTTAAATATAAAGGGGATGTATAATCTATTTAAATATTAAGGGGATGTATAATCTATTTAAATATTACGGGGATGTATAATCTATTTAAATATTACGGGGATGTATAATCTATTTAAATATTAAGGGGATGTATAATCTATTTAAATATAACGGGGATGTATAATCTATTTAAATATTAAGGGGATGTATAATCTATTTAAATATTAAGGGGATGTATAATCTATTTAAATATGAAGGGGATGTATAATCTATTTAAATATTAAGGGGATGTATAATCTATTTAAATATTAAGGGGATGTATAATCTATTTAAATATTAAGGGGATGTATAATCTATTTAAATATTAAGGGGATGTATAATCTATTTAAATATGAAGGGGATGTATAATCTATTTAAGTATTACGGGGATGTATAATCTATTTAAATATTAAGGGGATGTATGATCTATTTAAATATTAAGGGGATGTATAATCTATTTAAATATAACGGGTGATGTATAATCTATTTAAATATTACGGGGATGTATAATCTATTTAAATATTACGGGGATGTATAATCTATTTAAATATTAAGGGGATGTATAATCTATTTAAATATTAAGGGGATGTATAATCTATTTAAATATTAAGGGGATGTATAATCTATTTAAATATTACGGGGATGTATAATCTATTTAAATATAACAGGGATGTATAATCTATTTAAATATTAAGGGGATGTATAATCTATTTAAATATTAAGGGGATGTATAATCTATTTAAATATAGCGGGGATGTATAATCTATTTAAATATAACGGGGATGTATAATCTATTTAAATATAACGGGGATGTATAATCTATTTAAATATTAAGGGGATGTATAATCTATTTAAATATTAAGGGGATGTATAATCTATTTAAATATTAAGGGGATGTATAATCTATTTAAATATAACGGGGATGTATAATCTATTTAAATATTAAGGGGATGTATAATCTATTTAAATATTAAGGGGATGTATAATCTATTTAAATATTAAGGGGATGTATAATCTATTTAAATATAACGGGGATGTATAATCTATTTAAATATAACGGGGATGTATAATCTATTTAAATATTAAGGGGATGTATAATCTATTTAAATATTAAGGGGATGTATAATCTATTTAAATATAAAGGGGATTTATAATCTATTTAAATATAACGGGGATGTATAATCTATTTAAATATTACGGGGATGTATAATCTATTTAAATATTAAGGGGATGTATAATCTATTTAAATATTACGGGGATGTATAATCTATTTAAATATAACAGGGATGTATAATCTATTTAAATATTAAGGGGATGTATAATCTATTTAAATATTAAGGGGATGTATAATCTATTTAAATATAACGGGGATGTATAATCTATTTAAATATTAAGGGGATGTATAATCTATTTAAATATAACGGGGATTTATAATCTATTTAAATATTAAGGGGATGTATAATCTATTTAAATATTAAGGGGATGTATAATCTATTTAAATATAACGGGGATGTATAATCTATTTAAATATTACGGGGATGTATAATCTATTTAAATATAACGGGGATGTATAATCTATTTAAATATAACGGGGATGTATAATCTATTTAAATATTACGGGGATGTATAATCTATTTAAATATAACGGGGATGTATAATCTATTTAAATATTAAGGGGATGTATAATCTATTTAAATATTAAGGGGATGTATAATCTATTTAAATATAACGGGGATTTATAATCTATTTAAATATAACGGGGATGTATAATCTATTTAAATATTACGGGGATGTATAATCTATTTAAATATTAAGGGGATGTATACTCTATTTAAATATTAAGGGGATGTATAATCTATTTAAATATAACGGGGATGTATAATCTATTTAAATATTAAGGGGATGTATAATCTATTTAAATATTAAGGGGATGTATAATCTATTTAAATATTAAGGGGATGTATAATCTATTTAAATATAACGGGGATGTATAATCTATTTAAATATTACGGGGATGTATAATCTATTTAAATATTAAGGGGATGTATAATCTATTTAAATATTAAGGGGATGTATAATCTATTTAAATATAACGGGGATGTATAATCTATTTAAATATAACGGGGATGTATAATCTATTTAAATATTAAGGGGATGTATAATCTATTTAAATATTAAGGGGATGTATAATCTATTTAAATATAAAGGGGATTTATAATCTATTTAAATATAACGGGGATGTATAATCTATTTAAATATTACGGGGATGTATAATCTATTTAAATATTAAGGGGATGTATAATCTATTTAAATATAACGGGGATGTATAATCTATTTAAATATAACGGGGATGTATAATCTATTTAAATATTAAGGGGATGTATAATCTATTTAAATATAACGGGGATGTATAATCTATTTAAATATTAAGGGGATGTATAATCTATTTAAATATTAAGGGGATGTATAATCTATTTAAATATTAAGGGGATGTATAATCTATTTAAATATAACGGGGATGTATAATCTATTTAAATATAACGGGGATGTATAATCTATTTAAATATAACGGGGATGTATAATCTATTTAAATATTACGGGGATGTATAATCTATTTAAATATTAAGGGGATGTATAATCTATTTAAATATAACGGGGATGTATAATCTATTTAAATATAAAGGGGATGTATAATCTATTTAAATATAACGGGGATGTATAATCTATTTAAATATAACGGGGATGTATAATCTATTTAAATATTAAGGGGATGTATAATCTATTTAAATATAAAGGGGATGTATAATCTATTTAAATATAACGGGGATGTATAATCTATTTAAATATTAAGGGGATGTATAATCTATTTAAATATAAAGGGGATGTATAATCTATTTAAATATAACGGGGATGTATAATCTATTTAAATATAACGGGGATGTATAATCTATTTAAATATTAAGGGGATGTATAATCTATTTAAATATAACGGGGATGTATAATCTATTTAAATATAACGGGGATGTATAATATATTTAAATATAACGGGGATGTATAATCTATTTAAATATTAAGGGGATGTATAATCTATTTAAATATAACGGGGATGTATAATATATTTAAATATAACGGGGATGTATAATCTATTTAAATATTAAGGGGATGTATAATCTATTTAAATATAACGGGGATGTATAATCTATTTAAATATAACGGGTATGCTTACTGGATCAAATGCATCACCGGTGGCATATACTTCAATAAACCCCAGTATATGGACTGAGTCTCTGCAATAGGCTGGAGATCTAACAATGTCTTGACAAAGAGGCTGAGTAGTAGCTCTTACTCAGAATGAGTTTTAACAAGTAGGCCATTGACTGAACTAAGTGCACAGTTGGCCATAGGACTATTGTCCCTGCCAAGTCCTATGTGGTCTCTTTCAGTCATTTGCTGGGGACTTCACTCCCACCTGTGTACTAACATGTACGTGTCATCAGCCAAACACAAACACACCTGGTAATGCTAGTGGGGGGAGAGGGGAACTTGTCATACTGTACTTATTTTAGAGAGGAGGAGACGGACGAGGAGATCAAAGGATCTGTTACTATTAGATACGTTGTTGGCACTGATAACTGCATTTACAATCAGTTTGGGGTGGGGGGCAGCTGCTATAGCAACACACAGCAGGGGGGTGGGCAGCTACTATAGCAACACACAGCAGGGGGGGGCAGCTGCTATAGCAACACACAGAGGGGGGGAGCTGCAATAGCAACACACAGCGGGGGGGGGGGGGCAGCTGCTATAGCACCACACAGCAGGGGGCAGCTACAATAGCAACACACAGAGGGGGGAGGGGGGGGCAGCTGCTATAGCAGCACACAACAGGGGGGGGGGGGCAGCTGCTATAGCAACACACAGCAGAGGGGGGCAGCTGATATAGCAACCCACAGCAGGGGGGGGCAGCTGCAATAGCAACACACAGCAGGGGGGGGGGGGCAGCTGCTATAGCAACACACAGCAGAGGGGGGCAGCTGCTATAGCAACCCACAGCAGGGGGGGGCAGCTGCTATAGCAACACACAGCAGGGGGGAGGGCAGCTACTATAGCAACACACAGCAGGGGGGGCAGCTACTATAGCAACACACAGCATGGGGGAGGCAGCTACTATAGCAACACACAGCAAGGGGGGAGGCAGCTACTATAGCAACACACATCAGGGGGGGGGGGCAGCTGCTATAGCAACACACAGCAGGGGGTGGGGGGCAGCTGCTATAGCAACACACAGCAGGGGGGTGGGGGCAGCTTCTATAGCAACACACAGCAGGGGGTGGGGGGCAGCTGCTATAGCAACACACAGCAGGGGGGTGGGGGCAGCTGCTATAGCAACACACAGCAGGGGTGGGGGGCAGCTGCTATAGCAACACACAGCAGGGGGGGGCAGCTACTATAGCAACACACAGCAGGGGGGGGCAGCTGCTATAGCAACACACAGCAGGGGGGGGCAGCTGCTATAGCAACACACAGCAGGGGTGGGGGGCAGCTACTATAGCAACACACAGCAGGGGGGGGCAGCTGCAATAGCAACACACAGCAGGGGGGAGGCAGCTGCTATAGCAACACACAGCAGGGGGTGGGGTGCAGCTGCTATAGCAACACACAGCAGGGTGTGGGGGCAGCTGCTACAGCAACACACAGCAGGGGGGTGGCAGCTGCTATAGCAACACAGCAGGGGGGGGGGCAGCTGCTATAGCAACACACAGCAGGTGGTGGGGAGGCAGCTGCTATAGCAACACACAGCGGGTGGGGGGGCAGCTACTATAGCAAAACACAGCGGGGGGGCAGCTACTATAGCAACACACAGCAGGGGGGAGCAGCTACTATAGCAACACACAGCGGGGGGGGGGCAGCTACTATAGCAACACACAGCGGGGGTGGGGGGCAGCTGCTATAGCAACACACAGCAGGGGGTGGGGGGCAGCTGCTATAGCAACACACAGCAGGGGGGAGGGCAGCTACTATAGTAACACACAGCAGGGGGGGCAGCTACTATAGCAACACACAGCAAGGGGGGCAGCTACTATAGCAACACACAGAGGGGGGAGGGCAGCTACTATAGCAACACACAGCAGGGGGGGCAGCTACTATAGCAACACACAGCAGGGGGTGGGAGGCAGCTGCTATGGCAACACACAGCAGGGGATGGGAGGCAGCTGCTATAGCAACACAAAGCAGGGGGGTGGGAGGCAGCTGCTTTAGCAACACACAGCAGGGGGGGCTGCTGCTATAGCAACACACAGCAGGTGGGGCAGCTGTTATAGCAACACACAGCAGGGGGTGGGAGGCAGTGTAGTGGCAAATCGGTTCAAATATGACACAACCAAGAACTTTGTGAAAATCAATATAGACTTTTAATACAACAGTATCATAAGCCGGAGCGGTCCGCGGAACACACACACTTTTTCAGAGCCCTCGCTCTGAGTTATACACCTACCATATAAGTCCCTCCCATATGCAAATTAAGTTACATCCCAATCCGTGCTTCCTGCTTGTTCAGCCCAATAACGCCCCCATCTGCTTTCCATTAGATCCTAATGGTGACAAGACCCTTGCTTTGACCCTTCACTCAGCTTAATGCGTTCTCCTGTTTGTGTGTTATCTAGGGTCAGCAGACTATGTGTCTCTTCTGTTTTTAGCATGCTCAGCTATACTAAAAATACTATACATTCCCCTTTCCTGTGGCCTGTGTTCATACCCTGTAATTAACTCCATGTGTCCCTTTTGGTGTCTTTCATCTCCTTTAGCTTTAGGGTGCCTAGCTGTTCTGGTCGCCTTCTCTTCATATGGTTGTCTAAGATCAAACAGACTTGTCTCCTGTGATGTGATTGATGTCTGTAATCCATCAATTGGTCCTTTGGCTGACCCCCTCCTTAGATAACCTCTGACCTTTGTATGTCCAGCTGCCCTAGGTGTTGCCCTCTCCCATGGCCCCACTCTGGCTTCCTGTCCTATACAATAGACAATGTACCTTACCAGAATGGCAAATGCCATTATATAGGACAATATATTTATCCATATATGTACCTAATTTCTCCCACATAACCCCCCTCTGGTGCTTTAATAAGCACCAAAAACTTAAAAAGGACATATGGAACATAATATCAACAGTCGATTATCAAAAAAAATATTTTTAAATAAAAAAATAAAAAATAATTAAAAAATAAAACTTCCTAATCACCTACACCAAACATCTCTAGTATTTCATAAGAGTAAAATATCTAGTTCGGTATAGAAACAAAAAATAATACATTATCTTTTGTTAAAGCATGAGCATGTAAATACATAACCTTGTCTGAGGTTCTCAGCTACGCAAAAAATAAAAATATATATAATAAAGCAATGAGTCAAATAATAAATTGAATATGAGAAAACACTAGGCCTCCATGCAGTTACAAAATAAAATTGACACATCATTCTAAATTTAAGCTTTCCACATGATTCTCCCTCTCAGACACCTCTCCAACAACCGTGATACCATCAATACCAATCTCTGTTAGAAGATTAAGGACATGGTCCGTAGACACTTGTAACCGGGATATCCCACTGTTACCTACATGTTTTTAAATATAACCTAGCATTTTAGAAGGCAAAACTAACTTTTAATTAAAAGAAACCAGATATATTCATTGATATACCTATAAAAACATTTGACAAAACATACTAAAACACAAGGCCGTGAGCAAAAGTAGACCTTACATAACACCTCTTGTACTTACTACGGAAATGACCCTTTTTGTGGATATGCATCAGTTGACTTTCTTATGAATTTGGAATGACAGCATAACTGTCCATTTTCATCAGTATAATGGCCTGGCCTACCCGGCACAGGATCAACTATCACCGGAGTGTCAGCTCTACTTACAAACATCTGTTTAACCGTTGTCTGGATCACAAGTGATTTCACCCAGGGTAAAACACAACAAAATACAATACCCAGAGCCAATAACCCCCCTTCCAGCATAAAGGCCGTCCTAGCAAACATGGCTCCCTATTTCCCCAATGCTAAGTCCAACCAATCCCAAACATGAGAGTCCACCCCAGCCTTTTTCTTAACCTCTTTTCTTAACCCTTTAAGTTTAGCCATAGCGACAGCAAAGAATCCATTAGGCGCAGTGTTATTGGGAATAAAGGTGCAACAATCATCCCCGAACATAACAAACTCCACCCTTCTCTGCAAAAAGCCAATTGAGAGCCTGTCTATTTTGGCAAGACATTTTACTGGTATCCTGTACCTATTCCCCCAACGCCGTTAAAGCCGAGTCAGTATAGTTAATGAATCTCTGTTGGTTATAGTATATGTAATTAATCCACTCTAAGTTCTTATTTGATGTTATCCACAAAAATTAAGATTCAAATCCAGATTTAACTTCATCTCTTGCCTTGAACTCCCAACCCAGTCTAATTTAATATGGTTCTGCCTCTAGTGCTCCCTCGAGCAATCCTACATTCTATGTCACACAAGGGAATGTAGTATTTTCTCTGAATATTGAACATTTTACATTTAACGCATTCTTCAAATGATGCAGGTTCAGGTACTATCAAAAGATCAGACAAAGGTGATTTTCTACACAAAATACAATTGTCCCTCCTATGTTTATTTCTGCTGTATACTTAGCCTAATCGTACCACTCATTCTTCACTATTCATTTCATGTGGTGTCCTTGAGTGGTTCAGAGTCTGGTATGTCTGTCTGTCATCTTTGCAATGTTCTTATCTTGAGGTAGGTCATTAGAGTTAGTCAAAAAGTTCAAAATGTCAATAAAGAACCCTCCTGGTTCTGATGCTTTCTAGCTACCACAGGCTCTTCCTGTTTAGGTATTGGCGTAAGACCAATTCTGAATGACTGAGGAACTACTCCCTTCAGTCAATCTTGTTCTCATTATTTCACCTATTAATTCTTCACCTTCAACTGGTTCAATCTGATTCATGGTGAGCACCCACTCGTCTACTTCTTTGGTTAACGTCAGGTCACATCCTTTTGAGTCCCAAATGACTTCTCTCTTCGTTCGATGATGTGTCCATCCACCGAATGCAATCTCCGGTAAGGGTTTGATCCTTTTGTCTTCTGTTCTCCTGTTTCAGTTATATGTTGAGGTGGGACAGAGATTCTAACCTTGTCAGTCTTTTTAGATTGTTTGACTGGTTCCTCTCTTCTCTTCCTGTTTCCACCCTACATCTTGATTGTGCGTGAGTCTGTTGTTGCTATTCTAGCGTTCACTGTTACTTCTGTTATGTCAATATCATTGTTCTTCTATGGGTCTAACTTCAATTGTTCATTATGGAGACAATTCAAGAGCTGAAAAGTCAATTTTGGGGAAATCCCCATTTCTTTCATCTTGCAAGATTTCTCCTTCTGCTCTTGGTAAGGCTTCTCCTCTGCTTTCTTCACTTGTTGTTCCTGATAAGGCTTCTCCTCCACTCTCTTCGCATGTTGTTCCCTCCTCAGCCCGAACTGGGCTTCCATCTGGGAAGGCGTCCATTTCAGGGAAGAGATGTTCCCCTTCTTTAGGCGATACCTCGGGGTCCCACTGTAGAAGGCTTCCGTCAACAAAGCCTGCCCCAACAAGTATATCATCAGGAGTGGCAGACATGTTACCCCCTCCCACTTCTGGGCTTTCTGGCCATACTGGAGGAAACTTTGGTTGTTTGTCTCTTTTCTTTTCAGGCTCTTTTTCCCTGGTCGGTTCTTCTGAGTGTGTTAGCCGATGCACTCGTTGTATCTGGTCTGCCATTTTCTTGATTCCTCCCCGGCGCTTTGATCGATTCCGCTGCTCCTGCTCCCTCCGGGGTCCCTTCTGGTGAATCAGCATCCTCTGTGTCCTCATCTCTGTATGGTTGTGTCCTTCTCTCCGTCGGGACTCGGGTGCAGTGGTTTAGATGATACCACGTCTTGCTTCCTTTCACTTGGACGGCCGTGTTTGTGGCTGTTGCCACCTCGTAGGGTCCTTCCCTCCTCGGCTGATCCCACTTCCTTCGGAACACTCAAACGTAGACTCGATCTCCTGGTATCACTGGGAGAGATCCTTCTGGTCCCCTTGGATCATCAGATGTGGAACCTCTCATCCTGGTTCAGATTTCTGCCTTCTTTCTGTGGGGCATTCATACTTAGAGACTTATGGCCTCTGTTCTATGATTACACCATACATTCTCTTACTTCCATCACTCATCACACAAACTGACATTCCAGCTGAAGCTGGCGAACCCTTCTCCATCTGGTTTCCTAAACATAAGACTTGGAAAACAAAGGACAAAACATAACAGTATTGACAATGTTATGTGTTATGCATGACTGTATTCATGAATACTGAAATCTGAGACCATGACAATTCCCACTCTCTCTTCACCTGACTCTATGCCTCCAGGATACTTTTCTGCTGGACTCCACAAAAATGGAGGCCCTAATTGGCTTCCTCGTGCTTTCATCCAGTCTTCCCCTTTCGGCCGCAGGTTCTGAGAGGTGTTCCCAAACCATGTCATTTTTTACTTAGTTCCCCATCTGCTCTGTTTCAACTGATAAACATGTGCATAACCTTAATCAACATTATTCCTTCTTAAAGTAATTCAACACGGAATGGGCTTCCACATTGAGCCTTCAACATGTGGTTTAGAGTACAACTACCCTAACATATATCCTTATTCACATGATACATTATCAAATAAAACAAATAACCCCCAAACTCAACCCAGTATGTCTACAGTAGAATCTAGTCTCTCTCTCTCTCTTTTGTTTTGTTTCACGTCCTCTGTCATGGTGTTTTCAAGCTCACCCATTATTCAGCTGGACCTTACTTCTTGTGAAACTTATGCACCCATCATAGAGAGACATGACAATCTTTACCACTGCAGGTGCTGTAAGAAGTATATCCCCAGCCCGATGTATCTTGATGTACACTCAGTCTCCAGAATTCAGCCTATGCCCTTCCATCTGGCCTCTTATGTGCTGTTTTTTCCTGAGGACATACACACTAACACATGGGTTATTTCCTGACAACAGACTTTCTTCTTATAGCAGGATCACTAAATCTTAATTTTTAAATAACAGCCCTATGTAAACATTCTGTCTTAAATACCTGGCCTCTTGCCACAAAAATATTCATAATCATAGCCAAATAATGGTCCCTACCGTAACTGCTGCAAGAATAACATGTAATCAGTCAAGTGTCTTCCAGTTGAAAGAATATCCAATCCTAACAAAACTAAATCCTAAACTTCTTAAACTTTTGCTCTAGTGTTCAAAATGCCACTACTTATTACTTTTACCATAATCTAGGTATGTGTAATGTTCTATTTACTTTTAGAATTGTCCCTATATTTTTTACAAAACCAACTGTCCTTCCTTTTCTGTGAATTATCTTGTCTATCAATATACACTGTTTCTAGAAATAACACCCCCCCTTGTTACCATAACCTTCATATGAGCCCCCAATGTAGTTACAGTTTTTCTAACCCATAACACATAAGTCACTACTCCTAATTTCCTTCCATAGTTTGATACATACTTAAACATTCTCAAATAATTTTTAGTCAATTTATATCAGTCCCTCAGGAAAAATATACACTCTTATTTTCCTCAAACCAAAAATAAATTGACCAAACAAGAAAAATGGTAAAGTAAATTATAATGACTGCATATTTGCAATAAATTACCACTATTTGTAATGTCTTCTTCATCCTTGAGTGTTATCACACAACAGACTATACTTTTTATTCAATTACTTATGTCATTCCAATGTATCACTCCAATTACTATGATATTGTAAAATAAAAGAAACAAAAACCTTTAATCTGATATTCTGCTAGTTCTGTCAATCAACCTGTCTCAGGATTAGTTTCCAGAGCTTCCCTAGGCCTAGTAAATTTAAACAGTCCTATAACCAAAACATAACTAAATGTTGTTTATAAATTGTCCAATCCAATATTCAGGATAACAGTCCTTAGTGTTTACTTTAACTCAAATTTGACCTACTCAATTCAATACATCTCCCTTTAATAATTATCATACTAAAAACTTTTAATACCAGTAATATCTATATTTACCATGCACCCTTTTACCTCTGTTTTTCTGTCATGAGTGGCCTAGTAATAAAAGGTCATTATCCCAATCCCCTTTAGTCTTTCTTCTCCCAGTACATATCATTCCAGATACAGTTCACAGGTCATCAGACACAGTTGTCCCACACTATTCAGCCAGTAGGGTGGGTTTGAGTTTCACACCCACTTGGTGTTATGATAGTCTCTCCCAAGCATTAATGCAGTCTGACATTACATTTCCATGATAACTCCCTTATTCTACTAGCGATCTCTCAGATGAGTTACAGATTATGTAGTTATCATAACCCTTGCATAAACCCCCACTCCAATAACCTATTTGGAGTAACTGTTATCCCTTGTTTACATATATTTCCATTTTATATGTAGCATGAACAAAGCACATTTTCCCAAAGACCATGACCCCAGGGAACTGATATGTTCTCCTATAACCCCATGTTAAATAAAAATAAACCTATTTGAATAACTAGTCAATTCAAGATTACAACTCTTCATCTTTTTCCCAAGGAAATAATGGAATTTCAAAGTGATGGTACACTTTGAATAGAGACTGGTGTTTCTCAATCATTTTATAATTAAATCCCACTTGTTCCAACAATTTCTAGTGAAGTTGATCAATCTTCAAGGGAAATTCTTAGGGTTCAGGGCATTTGACACCATTAAAATGTTTCCACTCTCTTTTCTTTAGAAACAACTTAAATACATTTTCAAAAACATTTCCATCCTTCTGCATACCCAATTTGAAACTGAACTGAAAAAACCCTTCCAAAGGAATTCCACTATCGCATATAGGCCAAGAATACACATGAGCCGGCCTCACTTATCCGAAACTCCAGTTATAGCCTTAACCAGATACTAAGATTTTTAGTGGCCAAAATATCTCTAACTGCTTTCCTCAGTACTACAGTTTCCAATGACATTTTGACCAGAGAACATGTAACCCCTTTTTTTCTGGAAAAGAAATGTACATTTCGTTAACATTCACCATGCCACCCTCTAAATCAGCAAGCTAATAGTATTACATATACTAAAATCCCCTTACATTTCCCGAGCATGCGACAGAAGCTCCAGCCATACACAGAACGCACAATTCCCCCCTGCTCGGCCATCTGTATCCTACCCTTAGAAATTGAATACACCCATACTCTACAATTTGCTTTTCTTCTAACTATTTTTACCACGCTTGTGATTTTTCATATACGTTTATTTTCCGTATTTTGACGCTAATAACAACTTCTCCACGCATTTTATCACCACTGAAACTGCCATTTTAATGCAAAACGACTCCGAGTGGGGCTATTTGTAAATTACATCGGTACCTTACTATAAGTTAGGTAAAACGTGATCTAGTACGTATTTCATCACATAAACTGTACTCTCTATGAACCACTTTTTGATTAATCAGAGACTATACACCGCTTGGTGAAAACTTCATTCGTACTAACCTTAGAACGATCAGTTGTTGTTCTTTTAAAACGGGTGTAAATTCCTGTATTTCTGCATTCTCTACTATCGCATTCCAGTGTCATCTTACACTAATTTTCCCCCACACTAGTTAGCCCTGCTCTACAACTTCTTACACTTCCCCCATCGTAATGTATTTCTGATGATATAATGTTAATTAACATTAAAACGCTGGTAAGTTAAGCTTCTTGTTATAGTTTTATGTGATCGTTCCAATTCATTATTTTATTTATCCTGTTTACCGGGTAATGTTGCCCTACATTGTAGCAAACCGCTCCTTCATATTCAAATCGAATTGGTAGAATTAACGTGCGCTTCTTTCAGCGACTCTATGGCTTTATTAAATTTCGCTATCTCTATATTCCAGGGAGAAACAGTCCATTTGTTTCCATGCCACTATTTATTTTTCCTAAACTCTCCCATCGCATTATATACTTTATTTACTATTTTCCAAGGTAGATCTACCCTACTTTCTCAAATAATAATTTATTAGTCACATCACTTAATACCTCCTATTAAAACCTACTCTATAATGTCTACAACTGTATTACTGAATACTACAGAAGCCTTAATGTCTTATTCTAGTACAGCACCTCAAATATCACTGTGTTTTTATCTTTGCTTATACTATTACTTTAACTTTATTCGATGTATTAAATCTTATTTCATATAATTTTCCTTCTAATTCAGCTTATTTATAATGTCTGCACTTTCTTATCTCTTTATTTATCCGCTTGCTATATTCTCTCTTAGCCTATTTTACTGTTTAATTCCTGAGGCTATTTTTAAATTGCAGCCTCCTATTTCGTTTACAGGGCTCGTGATATTTTTAATGTGTTCTAGACTTCTATTTTCATGCAATTCTCACTTTAGCCTAGATTTATTTTAACCAGTATATTTTAGTTTATCTGTATATTTTTAAGTTATTTCTTCCTACTTCGCATCCGTTTTATACTATCCATGCCTTGTTTAATAGCTCTTTTTAACACCTATTGTAATTTTTACAATGGTCTTTTAACTCATTATCCAGTCAATGTTTTATGCTTATGTATAACTTATCTTGCCCAATATTTATCGATTTCGTTCCTCTTCCCAGTGAGAGTTAAATGCGCTCTCTTTCTCAAATTACACTTAGTTAACTGTCAGAGAGGCCTGCGCATTCCCAGTTGGTCCCAGACACACAGCCTGTTCTTCCTCTTCTTTCTAATCTGCTCATTCATCACAAATAATTATATTACAGCATTCATTCAATCCTTTTGTCTTTACCTAAAAACAAAACAGTTTATTACCTAACTTAATTCACTTCCTCTACATAAGCTGGTATTATCCTATAGGATTTTTCACGCATACCCTTCGTTTTTACCTAAAAACGACCTATAGTTTATCCCCTAGTTTAATACACTTCCTCTACATAAACTGGTATTATCCTATAGGATTTTTACGACATGACGAGACTACTGTCTAATCGGATCAGCTTGTCTTCATATCCTATTCATCCACCCCGTATTGATCTTTATTCTACGTTAGAGCAATATCGTGGTGCGACCTACTGATTTATAAACCCCCGTTTAGCTAGACGGAGCGTTTTATATTCGCAGGATTTCCTTTTTCAGTTGAACGTCGCACAATCAGGCCAGCGTTCTTTCTGTGTTTTAAATATTCACCCGTACAGACCTTCATTTCAAAGCGGTAGCCATGTGTATTTATTTTCTAAATACTCATCCGTACAGACCTTTTCCTTGAAGCGGTAGCCATGAATGTTTATCTATCTACTTATCAATAAAGTAGCCTACCCATTCAGTCCTTCAGCTAAATATTTTGAAGCGGTATCGCAGGATTACTTATCAATAAAGTAACCTACCCATTCAGACCTTCTGGTAAATATTTTGAAGCGGTATCGCAGGACTTCTATAACTACTTATTTTATTCAAACCTTATAAGCAGGTAGCTGTAACCCTGTGCCCAATCCCAGCCCCAACATGCCAGAATAACACACCCTACACCAGCGAAGTTCACAGCCCCCACCTACTTACTCACTAGACATGCATGCACATTCATTATACAATTTCCAAGCTTACACACATGCATGCAAATTCATTGAATTTCAAAAAGTTCTTTCGTTTCTATAGTTTTTAGGAAATTTGAGAGAGAGAGACCTACTTGACGCTCCTCTTGCTGAGGCAGGATCTCTGAAGCGATCTACGCAAACATTTCACTGTTGTCTTACCTTAGCTGGGTGGCCACCCTTGTTTGCCCAGATCGTCCAAAGATCCCGCTGCCAGCCAAGAACGTTATTCAGTCCCTAATTCTCCTGGCATGCTCGCCAATTATGTAGTGGCAAATCGGTTCAAATATGACACAACCAAGAACTTTGTGAAAATCAATATAGACTTTTAATACAACAGTATCATAAGCCGGAGCGGTCCGCGGAACACACACACTTTTTCAGAGCCCTCGCTCTGAGTTATACACCTACCATATAAGTCCCTCCCATATGCAAATTAAGTTACATCCCAATCCGTGCTTCCTGCTTGTTCAGCCCAATAACGCCCCCATCTGCTTTCCATTAGATCCTAATGGTGACAAGACCCTTGCTTTGACCCTTCACTCAGCTTAATGCGTTCTCCTGTTTGTGTGTTATCTAGGGTCAGCAGACTATGTGTCTCTTCTGTTTTTAGCATGCTCAGCTATACTAAAAATACTATACATTCCCCTTTCCTGTGGCCTGTGTTCATACCCTGTAATTAACTCCATGTGTCCCTTTTGGTGTCTTTCATCTCCTTTAGCTTTAGGGTGCCTAGCTGTTCTGGTCGCCTTCTCTTCATATGGTTGTCTAAGATCAAACAGACTTGTCTCCTGTGATGTGATTGATGTCTGTAATCCATCAATTGGTCCTTTGGCTGACCCCCTCCTTAGATAACCTCTGACCTTTGTATGTCCAGCTGCCCTAGGTGTTGCCCTCTCCCATGGCCCCACTCTGGCTTCCTGTCCTATACAATAGACAATGTACCTTACCAGAATGGCAAATGCCATTATATAGGACAATATATTTATCCATATATGTACCTAATTTCTCCCACAGCAGCTGCTTAAGCAAAAAGTAATTCATAACATTAACAATGTCTACACTGTATTTCTGATCAATTTGATGTTATAATAATGGACAAAAAAAATGCTTTTCTTTCAAAACCAAGGGCATTTCTAAGTTACCACAAACTTGTATTGTGTATATATGTATTGTATTGTGTATATATGTATGTGTATATACAGTTGAAGTCGGAAGTTTATATACACCTTAGCCAACTACATTTAAACTCAGTTTTTCACAATTCCTGACATTTTATCCTAGTAAAAATTCCCTGTGTTAGGTCAGTTAGGATCACTACTTTATTTTAAGAATGTGAAATGTCAGAATAATAGTAGAGAGGATGATTTATTTCAGTGTTTAGTTTTTTCATCACATTCACAGAGGGTCAGAAGTTTACATGCTCTCAATTAGTATTTGGTAGCATTGCTTGTAAATTGTTTCAAACGTTTTGGGTAGCCTTCCACAAGCTTCCCACATTAAGTGGGACAGAGCTGACAGAGCTGCTGTAACTGAGTCAGGTTTGTAGGCCTCCTTGCTCGCACACGCTTTTTCAGTTCTGCCCACAAATGTTCAATAGGATTGAGGTCAGGGCTTTGTGATGGTCACTCCAATGCCTTGACTTTGCTGTTCTTAAGCCATTTTGCCACAACTTTGGAAGTATGCTTGGGGTCATTGTCCATTTGGAAGACCCATTTGCAACCAAGCTTTAACTTCCTGACTGATGTCTTGAGATGTTGCTTCAATATATCCACAATGTTCCCTCCTCATGATGCCATTTATTTTATGAAGTGCACCAGGCCCTCCTACAGCAAAGCACCCCCACAACATGTTGCTGCCACCCCCGAGCTTCACGGTTGGGATGGTGTTATTCGGCTTGCAAGCCTCCCCCTTTTTCCTCCAAACATAACAATGGCAATTATGACCAAACAGTTCTATTTTTGTTTCATCAGACCAGAGGACATTTTTCCAAAAAGTACGATCTTTGTCCCCATGTGCAGTTTCAAACCGTAGTCTGGCTTTTTTATGGCGGTTTTGGAGCAGAGGCTTCTTCCTTGCTGAGCGGCATTTCAGGTTATGTCGATATAGAACTATTTTTACTGTGGATATAGATACTTTTGTACCTGTTTCCTCCAGCATCTTCACAAGGTCCTTTGCTGTTGTTCTGGGATTGATTTGCACTTTTCGCACCAAAGTACGTTCATCTCTAGGAGACAGAACGCGTCTCCTTCCTGAGCGGTATGACGGCTGCGTGGTCCCATGGTGTTTATACTTGTGTACTATTGTTTGTACAGATGAACGTGGTACCTTCAGGCGTTTGTTAATTGCTCCCAAGGATGAACCAGACTTGTGGAGGACTACAATTCTTTTTCTGAGGTCTTGGCTGATTTCTTTTGATTTTCCCATGATGTCAAGCAAAGAGGCACTGAGTTTGAAGGCAGGCCTTGAAATACATCCACAGGTACAATTTACTCAAATTATGTCAATTAGTCAGAAGCTTTTAAAGCCATAAATAGAGAGTATACAGTGGCAGAATACCTGACCACTGTGACTGCCCCAAACTTTGAAAGCTTTGACTATGTACACGCTCAGTGAGCATAGCCTTGCTATTGAGATTGGGCGCCGTAGGCAGACCTGGCTCTCAAGAGAAGACAGCCTATGTGCTCACTGCCCACAAAATGAAGTGGAAACTGAGCTGCACTTCCTAACCTCCTGTCCAATGTATGACCATATTAGAGACACACATTTCCTTCAGATTCCACAGATCCACAAAGAATTTGAAAACAAACCCAATTTTGATAAACTCCCATATCTACTGGGTGAAATACCAGTGTGCCATCACAGCAGCAAGATCTATGACCTGTTGCCACAAGAAAAGGGCAACCAGGGAAGAACACACACCATATTTATTTGATTTATTTTCCCTTTTGTACTTTAAGTATTTGTACATAATTTGACTTTTGAAATGAGAGAGAGAGAGTGAGAGAGTGAGAGAGAGAGAGAGAGGGAAGATAGTGAGAGAGAGAGAGAGAGAGAGAGTGAGAGAGTGAGTGAGAGAGAGAGAGAGAGAGAGAGGGAAGAGAGTGAGAGAGAGAGAGAGGGAAGAGAGAGAGAGTGAGAGAGTGAGAGAGAGAGAGAGAGAGGGAAGAGAGTGAGAGAGAGAGAGAGAGAGAGAGAGGGAAGAGAGAGAGTGAGAGAGAGAGAGAGAGAGTGAGAGAGTGAGAGAGAGAGAGATAAGAGAGTCACTCTTTCAGTTTATTTGACACACAATCACTGAGTCACTTGGCTCCCTGGAGAGACTAAGGACTGATCCCAAACTGCTGTTTTGTCACGCGCTGCTGTTTCATGTTAGCCACCTGCTGTGCCCACGCTGACTTCAGCTCAGCGCATTGAGGAGCAGGAGGAGAGACATTTAGACCGATGATGTCATGGCACTTTAGTCCAACACACTCAGGAATATACTTGACCTAAGAATCAGGAAGTGTGTCTCGGGCTTGCTACCAGGTGGTGTTTTTGTTTAGTGATGTCAGCTGGCACTATTGGACTCTGTGAACGAACAATTTTACGACTAATGGGAATAATATAGAAATCAGTATGGATGACTGCAGATACCTTACCTCACAATGTGACAGTGAAAACATACTTTGTCTTTTCTAGTCTTGTTTCCTCATGTCTTTTCTCTACCTCTCTCTGTCCTGTAGATCCAACATCCGTCCAGAGAACGGCACCAGTAACTCCCACGAGTTTAAGATGCACACCTTCGACAGAATCACATCCTGTAGCTACTGCCACATGCTGCTAAGGTACAGGGTCACACAGTATAGTTGTCCTCTTGCACGTTCCAATCGATGTTCTAGGAATGCCCCTGACTGTCATCCACCCAGAATGGGAGGTTAGGGGTCATACAGGTTCATCTACTGGGGTCTTTGTCACATCTGCCCTGGTGTGATCCAGATATATGCTCATTGTTTGTAGACACAGGTTGTCATTCACATGTCATGTAGTGAGTGTGTGTGTGCAGGTGGTGTGTGTGTGTAGGTGTGTGTGTAGGTGTGTGTGTAGGTGTGTGTGTGTAGGCGTGTGTTTGTAGGCGTGTCTGTGTGTGTGTGTGTGTGTGTGTGTGTGTGTGTGTAGGTGTGTAGGTGTGTGTGTAGGTGTGTGTGTGTAGGCGTGTGTGTGTAGGTGTGTGTGTGTGTGTGTGTGTGTGTGTGTGTGTGTGTGTGTGTGTGTGTGTGTGTGTGTGTGTGTGTGTGTGTGTGTGTGGCTCACCAGCGGCGTTAGAATCAGACTCCCAGAATGGGGATGCTGTTCTTTACGTCTTTCTAATGAGCAGGAGAGAGGAGAGATGAGGAGAGTAGGAGAGGAGAGGAGAGAGGAGGAGAGGAGAGAGGATGAGAGGAGGAGAGGAGGAGAGGAGGAGAGGAGAGATGAGGAGAGGAGGAGAGGAGAGAGGAGGAGAGGATGAGAGGAGGAGAGGAGAGATGAGGAGAGGAGGAGAGGAGAGGAAAGAAGAAGAGACACAAAGACACACACACACACACACACTGGTTATCCCTGTCTTCTCTCTTCCAGGGGCATCTTTAACCAGGGGTACCTGTGCTCCAAGTGTGGTATTGGAGCCCATAAGGAATGTCTGGGGAGGTTTGGTAGCTGTGGAAAAACAGGTGAGAACCACCTCAAAACACACAGATGCAAGAAAGCATGCAACCACATGAGGCAGGCAAACAAACGTAGTATGGTGTCGTTCATGTTAATGTGTTAACGCTGCTGATAATGAACCTACGATAAGGAAAAGCTGCTGATAATGAATCTACAAAGCACAGACAGACACACACACACACACACACACACACACACACACACACACAGACACACAGACCAGCACTCACACCGACAGACGCACAGACACACACACACACCGACATCCACACCTGGCACTCACACCGACACCGACACACACCTACACACACACAAACCGACACACACTCCGACACACCGACACACACACGCACACACACACTAACACACACATGGACACTGACACACACACCGACACTGACACACACACACACACCGACACTCACACCACATATCAGTTGTTGGCTGAGTATTTGTAGGTAAGGTAACCTTATCACCACATATCAGTTGTTGGCTGAGTATTTCTAGGTAAGGTAACCTTATCACCACATATCAGTTGCTGGCTGAGTATTTGTAGGTAAGGTAACCTTATCACCACATATCAGTTGTTGGCTGAGTATTTCTAGGTAAGGTAACCTTATCACCACATAT
The DNA here is from genome assembly GCF_057628025.1 of Oncorhynchus mykiss. Taxonomy (NCBI): domain Eukaryota; kingdom Metazoa; phylum Chordata; class Actinopteri; order Salmoniformes; family Salmonidae; genus Oncorhynchus; species Oncorhynchus mykiss. Next base: position 8,710,191 of record NC_143036.1, on the reverse strand, counting down.
CAGTTGCTGGCTGAGTATTTGTAGGTAAGGTAACCTTATCACCACATATCAGTTGTTGGCTGAGTATTTCTAGGTAAGGTAACCTTATCACCACATATCAGTTGTTGGCTGAGTATTTCTAGGTAAGGTAACCTTATCACCACATATCAGTTGTTGGCTGAGTATTTCTAGGTAAGGTAACCTTATCACCA
>NC_143036.1:8600000-8705000 GCF_057628025.1 Oncorhynchus mykiss | reverse complement strand
CTGTCCTACATATTAATAACATTACCCAACCTGTCCTACATATTAATAACATTACCCAACCTGTCCTACATATTAATAACATTACCCAACCTGTCCTACATATTAATAACATTACCCAACCTGTCCTACATATTAATAACATTACCCAACCTGTCCTACATATTAATAACATTACCCAACCTGTCCTACATATTAATAGCATTATCCAACCTGTCCTACATATTAATAACATTACCAACCTGTCCTACATATTAATAACATTATCCAACCTGTCCTACATATTAATAACATTACCAACCTGTCCTACATATTAATAACATTACCCAACCTGTCCTACATATTAATAACATTACCCAACCTGTCCTACATATTAATAACATTACCCAACCTGTCCTACATATTAATAACATTACCAACCTGTCCTACATATTAATAACATTACCCAACCTGTCCTACATATTAATAACATTACCCAATCTGTCCTACATATTAATAACATTACCCAACCTGTCCTACATATTCATAACATTACCCAACCTGTCCTACATATTTATAACATTACCCAACCTGTCCTACATATTAATAACATTACCCAACCTGTCCTACATATTAATAACATTACACAACCTGTCCTACATATTCATAACATTACCCAACCTGTCCTACATATTAATAACATTACCCAACCTGTCCTACATATTAATAACATTACCCAACCTGTCCTACATATTAATACCATTACCAACCTGTCCTACATATTAATAACATTACCAAACCTGTCCTACATATTAATAACATTACCCAACCTGTCCTACATATTAATAACATTACCAACCTGTCCTACATATTAATAACATTACCCAACCTGTCCTACATATTATTAACATTACCCAACCTGTCCTACATATTCATAACATTACCCAACCTGTCCTACATATTAATAACATTACCCAACCTGTCCTACATATTAATAACATTACCAACCTGTCCTACATATTAATAACATTACCCAACCTGTCCTACATATTAATAACATTACCCAACCTGTCCTACATATTAATAACATTACCAACCTGTCCTACATATTAATAACATTACCCAACCTGTCCTACATATTAATAACATTACCCAACCTGTTCTACATATTAACAACATTACCCAACCTGTCCTACATATTAATAACATTACCAACCTGTCCTACATATTAATAACATTATCAACCTGTCCTACATATTAATAACATTACCAACCTGTCCTACATATTAATAACATTACCCAACCTGTCCTACATATTAATAACATTACCCAACCTGTCCTACATTTTCATCTGCTGCAGTAAGATTGCAAGGCATTTACTGGTGATGCAATGCAACAATACTTTAGAAAAACTAGATGATTACTTCTTGCATTACTTATAAATTCAGAAAAGATGTTTACGAGAAAATACATTATGATTCCTTTCTGTTTTTCAATGACATTCAATTCAGAAATGAAAAAGCTTTAAGTTGGTTCCAAATGGGCAAATTGACCACATGTCAGAGACCACTATGATGTCAGAGACCACTATGATGTCAGAGACCACTATGATGTCAGAGAACCACTATGATGTCAGAGACCACTATGATGTCAGAGAACCACTATGATGTCAGAGAACCACTATGATGTCAGAGAACCACTATGATGTTAGAGAACCACTATGATGTCAGAGAACCACTATGATGTCAGAGACCACTATGATGTCAGAGAACCACTATGATGTCAGAGACCACTATGATGTCAGAGAACCACTATGATGTCAGAGAACCACTATGATGTCAGAGACCACTATGATGTCAGAGAACCACTATGATGTCAGAGACCACTATGATGACACACAAAATGTGTTTGATGGATCCTTTTTGTCTTCTTCGAATGCCTCTTAAGGGGAAAGTAATCAAAAAAAGTAATCAGATTATATTACTGAGTTTGGGTAAACCCAAAGTTACATTACAGATTAAAATGTTGGACAGGTAACTAGTAACTGTAATGGATTACATTTGGAAAGTATCCTTAAAAAACACAGAATGTGACACAATGTACTGACACAGTATATGTAGTTTAGTTTAGTTTAGTATGCTAGTATGTAGGTGTACATGATGACATCTATTTTGTGAAGTTTACCAGTCCCTCCTGCAGCAAAGCACCCCCACAACATGATGCTGCCACCCCTGTGCTTCACGGTTGGGATGGTGTTCTTCCTTTTTCCTCCTAACATAACGATGGTCATTATGGCCAAACAGTTCTATTTTTGTTTCATCAGACCACAGGACATTTCTCCAAAAAGTATGATCTTTGTCCCCATGTGCAGTTGCAAACCGTATTCTGGCTTTTTTATGGCTGTTTTGGAGCAGTGGCTTCTTCCTTGCTGAGCGGCCCTTCAGGTTATGTTGATTATAGGACTCGTTTTACTGTGGTATAGATACTTTCGTACCCTTTTCCTTCGACATCTTCACATGGTTCTTTGCTGTTGTTCTGGGATTGATTTGCTCTTTTAACTAGTATTTAGAGGTGTAACTTAGTGATGTACACTAGTAGGTACACTACCGATCTAAAGTTTGGGGTCACTTGGACATTTCCTTGTTTTTGAAAGAAAATCATTATTCCCCATTAAAATAACATAAAATTGATCATAAATAAAGTGTAGACATTTAATAGACCACTATGATGTCAGAGAACCACTATGATGTCAGAGACCACTATGATGACACACAAAATGTGTTTGATGGATCCTTGCCTTGCGAAAGTATTCGGCCCCCTTGAACTTTACGACCTTTTGCCACATTTCAGGCTTCAAACATAAAGATATAAAACTGTATTTTTTTGTGAAGAATCAACAACAAGTGGGACACAATCATGAAGTGGAACAACATTTATTGGATATTTCAAACTTTTTTAACAAATCAAAAACTGAAAAATTGGGCGTGCAAAATTATTCAGCCCCCTTAAGTTAATACTTTGTAGCGCCACCTTTTGCTGCGATTACAGCTGTAAGTCGCTTGGGGTATGTCTCTATCAGTTTTGCACATCGAGAGACTGACATTTTTTCCCATTCCTCCTTGCAAAACAGCTCGAGCTCAGTGAGGTTGGATGGAGAGCATTTGTGAACAGCAGTTTTCAGTTCTTTCCACAGATTCTCAATTGGATTCAGGTCTGGACTTTGACTTGGCCATTCTAACACCTGGATATATTTATTATTGAACCATTCCATTGTAGATTTTGCTTTATGTTTTGGATCATTGTCTTGTTGGAAGACAAATCTCCGTCCCAGTCTCAGGTCTTTTGCAGACTCCATCAGGTTTTCTTCCAGAATGGTCCTGTATTTGGCTCCATCCATCTTCCCATCAATTTTAACCATCTTCCCCGTCCCTGCTGAAGAAAAGCAGGCCCAAACCATGATGCTGCCACCACCATGTTTGACAGTGGGGATGGTGTGTTCAGCTGTGTTGCTTTTACGCCAAACATAACGTTTTGCATTGTTGCCAAAAAGTTCAATTTTGGTTTCATCTGACCAGAGCACCTTCTTCCACATGTTTGGTGTGTCTCCCAGGTGGCTTGTGGCAAACTTTAAACGACACTTTTTATGGATATCTTTAAGAAATGGCTTTCTTCTTGCCACTCTTCCATAAAGGCCAGATTTGTGCAATATACGACTGATTGTTGTCCTATGGACAGAGTCTCCCACCTCAGCTGTAGATCTCTGCAGTTCATCCAGAGTGATCATGGGCCTCTTGGCTGAATCTCTGATCAGTCTTCTCCTTGTATGAGCTGAAAGTTTAGAGGGACGGCCAGGTCTTGGTAGATTTGCAGTGGTCTGATACTCCTTCCATTTCAATATTATCGCTTGCACAGTGCTCCTTGGGATGTTTAATACTTGGGAAATCTTTTTGTATCCAAATCCGGCTTTAAACTTCTTCACAACAGTATCTCGGACCTGCCTGGTGTGTTCCTTGTTCTTCATGATGCTCTCTGCGCTTTTAACGGACCTCTGAGACTATCACAGTGCACGTGCATTTATACGGAGACTTGATTACACACAGGTGGATTGTATTTATCATCATTAGTCCTTTAGGTCAACATCGGATCATTCAGAGATCCTCACTGAACTTCTGGAGAGAGTTTGCTGCACTGAAAGTAAAGGGGCTGAATAGTTTTGCACACCCAATTTTTCAGTTTTTGATTTGTTAAAAAAGTTTGAAATATCCAATAAATGTCGTTCCACTTCATGATTGTGTCCCACTTGTTGTTGATTCTTCACAAAAAAATACAGTTTTATATCTTTATGTTTGAAGCCTGAAATGTGCAAAAGGTCGCAAAGTTCAAGGGGGCCGAATACTTTCGCAAGGCACTGTATATATATATATAGATATATATTTAATGTTTATTTAACTAGGCAAGTCAGTTAAGAATAAATTATTATTTACAATGACAGCCTAGGAACATTGGGTTAACTGCTTTGGTCAGGGGCAAAGCAGTTAAGCTCGGGGATACAATCTAGCAACCTTTCGGTTACTGGCCCAAATCTCTAAACACTAGGGATAGTGGAAAAGAAAAAGCCATATCACAGACTGGCCCATTATAAGAAAATATTAAGATGGGCAAAAGAACACAGACACTGGATAGAGGAACTCTGCCTAGAAGGCCAGCATCCCGGAGTCGCCTCTTCACTGTTGACGTTGAGGCTGGTGTTTTGCGGGTACTATTTAATGAAGCTGCCAGTGGAGGACTTGTGAGGCATCTGTTTCTCAAACTAGACACTCTAATGTACTTGTCATCTTGCTCAGTTGTGCACCGGGGCCTCCCACTTCTCGTTCTATTCTGGTTAGAGCCAGTTTGCACTGTTCTGTGAAGGGAGTAGTACAGCGTTGTATGAGATCTTCAGTTTCTTGGCAATTTCTCGCATGGAATAGCCTATATTTCTCAGAACAAGAATAGACTGACGAGTTTCAGAAGAAAGTGTTCTGTTTCTGGCCAATTTGAGCCTGTAAATCAAACCTACAAATGCTGATGCTCCAGATACTCAACTAGACTAAAGTAGGCCAGTTGTATTGCTTCTTTAATCAGGAGAGAGAGATTAATTAACAGTTTTCAGATGTGCTAACATAATTGCAAAAGGGTTTTTTAATGATGAATTAGCCTTTTAAAATGATAATCTTGTATTAGCTAACACAACATGCCATTGGAACACAGGAGTGATGGTTGCTGATAATGGGCCTCTCTCTGTACGCCTATATAGATATTCCATAAAAAAATCAGCCGTTTCCAGCTACAATAGTCATTTACAACATTAACGATGTCTACACTGTATTGATGATCAATTTTATGTTATTTTAATGGACATTTTTTAAAAACATTTTCTTTCAATAACAAGCACATTTCTAAGTGACACCAAACCTTTGAACGGTGGTGTATGAACTATGTAGGTTAGTGAGTGGAAACATTAGGTTGACATCTCACCCTCTCTGAGCAATGCTCTGTTTCAGAGTGCAGTGAGAGTGAACTTGGTTGGTAATGAAATGACTCAGTGTGTGTGTGTCACAGTGGTGTTTGTTTTCTGACTTTGCAGGAAAAACCCGTGCACGGAGGGCGCTCAGATCCAGGTTAGTGCATTCTGAACACACCATGACAATAACCGTCATCTCCTACCCAGTAATATAATCCCCCTTCTTGCGCTCTCTATTTGACTCTCTCTCTCTCTTTCTCTCTCTCTCTCTCTCTCTCGCTTTCTCACGCTCTCTCTCTCTTTCTCTCTCTCTCTTTCAATCTCTCTCTTTCTCTCTCTCGCTTTCTCACACTCTCTCGCTCTATTTCTCTCTCTCTCTCGCTCTCTCTCGCTTTCTCACGCTCTCTATTTGACTCTCTCTCTCGCTTTCTCACGCTCTCGCTCTCACTCTTTCAATCTCTCTCTTTCTCTCTCACTTTCTCACTCTCTCGCTCTATTTCTCTCTCTCTCTCGCTCTCTCTCGCTTTCTCACGCTCTCACTCTTTCAATCTCTCTCTTTCTCTCTCTCACTTTCTCACTCTCTCGCTCTATTTCTCTCTCTCTCTCGCTCTCTCTCGCTTTCTCACGCTCTCTCTCACTCTTTCAATCTCTCTCTTTCTCTCTCTCACTTTCTCAGTCTCTCGCTCTATTTCTCTCTCTCTCTCGCTCTCTCTCGCTTTCTCACGCTCTCGCTCTCACTCTTTCAATCTCTCTCTTTCTCTCTCTCACTTTCTCACTCTCTCTCGATCTCTCTCTCTCTCTCACACACCCTCTATCTCTCTAACTCTATTTCTCTCTCTATTTCTTGCTCTCTCACTCTCTCGCTCTATTTCTCTCTCTCTCTCTCTCTCTCTCTCTCTCTCTCTCTCTCTCACACACCCTCTATCTCTCTAACTCTATCTCTCTCTCTATTTCTTGCTCTCTCCTTCTTTTCTCTGTGGGAATAAACCATGACATACTGCAACCTCTCAAATCAAAGAGGAGGAGGGTGTAAATTGCCTGTAAACTCTCCCCGCTTTCCCTTGTAATTTCCCCTCTGTGAAAAATTCTTATTGACCCACCAGGCAGTGAAATCAATAGGCACTTGATTGCTTGGGACCTTATCATTTCATAATTATCCGCACTCGCATAGTTCTGTCTGCTCAAAGGCGAGTTAACACAGGGTTTGTCCTTGTGTTGATTGGAAGTGCATTTCGTGCCCTAAGACTCGGTTCTCCTCACTGATAATTGTCATGGTACCGGTGTCTGTGCCGGATAGGGCAAGCTAACACATGTAGCCCACACTCAATAGGTTGTTACATGGATTCAGGTACCAACAAAGCAAGTCATGTCAGTCCTCAATCTAGCCCTGATATAGTCTATAGTTAGAGCAGAGGAATAGAGTGTCAGAGTGACATAGTTCAGGACAGCAGTGCTGCTGTAAGACAAACAGGAAACAACCAGTTGGTTGTTATTGTGGAGCAGTAACCAGGTCTAGTAACGAGGTCTAGTACCAGGTCTAGTAACCAGGTCTAATAACCCGGTCTAATAACCAGGTCTAGTAACCAGGTCTAATAACCAGGTCTAGTAAACAATTCTAGAAAACAAGTCTAGTAAACAATTCTAGAAAACAAGTCTAATAACCGGGTATTATAACCAGGTCTAGTAAACAGTCTAGTAAACAGTCTAGTAAACAATTCTAGTAAACAAGTCTAATAACCGGGTATTATAACCTGGTCTAGTAAACAGGTAGTGTACAAGGTTATCCCTCATCTGAGACCTGGAGGAACTAGTGTACAATGATACTGTCTGTTTGCAGGGTTGATTTGAGAGAGGTTATGGTTATGATCGAACGTCCGGTGTGTGTGTGTGTGTGTGTGTGTGTGTGTGTGTGTGTGTGTGTGTGTGTGTGTGTGTGTGTGTGTGTGTGTGTGTGTGTGTGTCTTCATTATCTTCTATAATTGGATCATTAATATTTTAGGAGAGTTAGACGAGCCTGCCTGAAAAAGGCAAGCAGTTTACCTCCAGGTCCACCCCCTTCCACACACACACACACCTTGCTGCATTCTGCACACGCAAATACACACACATATACACACACACACTCCATCAGGATCACGTCCAGGGTGTGGAGTTTCAGTGTAACATAAAGTCATAGGAGTCACCTTGGGTATATTGGGGTCTCTGGATTCATTAGGTTGCTCAGTATGAAAGGGCATCTGTTCAGTTCTGCTCTGTGCTGGTACTAGAACACAGCTTCTCTGCTGGGAGGCAGTCTCTCTCTCTTACTCCCCCCCCTCTCTCACTCTCTCTCTCTCTCTCTCTCTCTCTCTCTCTCTCTCTTCCTCTCTCTCTCGCTCTCTCTCTCTCTTTCTCTTGCTCTCGCTCTCTCTCTCTCTCTCCCCCCCTCTCTCTCTCTCTCTCTCTCTCTTTCTCTCTCTCTCTGTCTCTCTCTTTCTCTCTCTCTCTCTCTCTCTCTCTCCTCTTTCTCACTCAATTCAATTAAATTCAAGGGGCTTTATTGGCATGGGAAACATGTGTTAACATTGCCAAAGCAAGTGAGGTAGATAATATACAAAAGTGAAATAAACAATAAAAATTAACAGTAAACATTACACATACAGAAGTTTCAAAACAATAAAGACATTACAAATGTCATATTATACATATATATACAGTGTTGTAACAATGTACACCCTTTCTCTCCCATCTCTCTCTCGCTCTCTCTCTCTCTCTCTCTCTCTCTCCCCTTTCTCACTCTTTCTCTCCCATCTCTCTCTCTCTCTCTCTCCCTCCCCCCTTTCTCACTCTTTCTCTCCCATCTCTCTCTTCTCTCTCTCTCTCTCTCTCTCTCTCTCTCTCTCTCTCTCTCACTCTCTCTCAATTTCTATTCAATTTCAATTTAAGGGCTTTACTGGCAAATGTATTTTAACGTTGCCAAAACAACAAGAATGAACAGTAAACATTACACTCACAAAAGTTCCAGAAGAATAAAGACATTTCAAATGTCAAATGTCTATATACAGTGTTATAAAGATGTGCAAATAGTTAAAGTACAAAATGGAAGATAAATAAACATAAATATGGGTTGTTTTGCAATGGTGTTTGTTCTTCACTGGTTACCCTTTTCTTGTGGCAATAGGTCACAATTCTTGCTGCTTGTGATGTCACACTGTGGTATTTCACCCAATAGATATGGGAGTTTATCAAAATCTGAGGGAAATATGTGTCTCTAATATGGTCATACATTTGGCAGGAGGTTAGGAAGTGCAGCTCAGTTTCCACCTCATTTTGTGGGCAGTGTGCACATAGCCGGTCTTCTCTTGAGAGCCAGGTCTGCCTATGGTGGACTTTCTCAATAGCAAGGCTATGCTCACTGAGTCTGTACATAGCGAAAATGTCCTTAAGTTTGGGTCAGTCACAGTGGTCAGGTATTCTGCCATTGTGTACTCTCTGTTTAGGGCTAATTAGCGTTCTAGTTTACTATTTTTTTTTTGTTAATTCTTTGCAATGTGTCAAGTTATTTATTTATTTTTTCTCATGATTTGTTTGGGTCTAATTGTGTTGCTGTCCTTAGGTTCTGTGGGGTCTGTTTGTGAACCCCCCCCCCCCCCCCCCCGCAACAGTCAGTGAAAGTGCAGGGCGCCAAATTCAAAACAACAAAAATCTCATAATTAAAATTTCTCCAGCATACAAGTATTTTACACCATTTTAAAGATACAATTCTTGTTAATCCAGCCACAGTGTCTGATTTCAAAAAGGATCTACAGCGGAAGCACCACAAACGATTATGTTAGGTCACCACCAAGCCACAGACACAGCCATTTTTTCCAGCCAAAGAGAGGAATCACAAAAAGCAAAAAAAAAGATAAAATTAATCACTAACCTTTGATGATCTTCATCAGATGACACTCATAGGACTTCAAGTTACACAATACATGTATGTTTTGTTTGATAAAGTTAATATTTATATAAAAAAAGCTGAGTTTTCATTGGCGCGTTACGTTCAGTAGTTCTAAAACATGCGGTGATATTGCAGAGAGCCAGATCAACTTACAGAAAAACTCATAATAAACATTGATAACGATACGACTATTATACATGGAACTTTAGATAAACTTCTCATTAATGCAACCACAGTGTCAAATGTAAAAAAACTTTACGGAGAAAGCAAACCATGCAATAATCTGAGTACAGTCGTTAGACAACAAAGCAGCCAAAAAGATACCTGCCATATTGGGTAGTCAACATTACTCAGAAACAGCATTTTAAATATTCACTTACCTTTTATGGTCTTCATCAGAATGCACTTCCAGGAATCCCAGTTCCACCATAAAGGTTTGATTTGTTCGATAACGTCCATCAGTTCTGTCCAAATATCTTCTTTTGGGCGTTTTGTAAACGAATCCAAAAGCGCGTTCAGGTCGAGCCGAACGTCGGACGAAAAGTTCAAAAAGTTACGTTACAGCCCGTAGAAAAATGCCAATCTAAGTATGGAATCAATCTTTAGGAAGTTTTTAACATAAAACTTAATTAATGTTCCAACCGGACAATTCCTTTGTCTGTACAAATGAAGTGGAACCTAGCTACCTTTCACGTGAGCGCACCAGACCGAGGCTGTGGCACTCTGCCAGACCACTCACTCAAAGAGCCCCTAAGAGCCCCTCCTTTATAGTAGAATCCTCAAAATAGGTTCTAAATACTGTTGACATCTAGTGGAAGCCTTGGGAAGTGAAATATAACTAATATCACCCTGTATCTTCAATTGTCGGTCTAGCAGGGCCAGGGCCAGGGTAGTTGAAAACCTACAAACCTCCGATTTCCCACTTCCTGGTTGGATTTTTTCTCAGGTTTTTGCCTGCCATATGAGTTCTGTTATACTCACAGATATCATTCAAACAGTTTTAGAAACTTCAGAGTGTTTTCATTCCAAATTTATGTATGCATATTCTAGCTTTTATGGCTGAGTAGCAGGCAGCTTAATTTGGGCACGTTTTTCATCCAAGCTACCCAATACTGCCCCCTAACCCAAATAAGTTAGTGGTTAATGGCGGATTTTTTATCAGATCCTAATTGGTATGTCAAATGTTATGATCCTCTCTTTCTTTCTCTCTTTCTCTCGCTCTCTCTCTTTCCTCTTTCTCTGTCCTCTCTCTCTCTCCCCCTTCTCTCTCTCTCTCTCTCTCTCTCTCTCTCGCTCTCTCTCTCTCTGTCCTCTCTCTCTGTCCTCTCTCTCGCTTTCTCTCTCTCTCTTTTCTCTCTGTCTTCTTCTCTCTTCCTCTCTGTCCTCTCTCTCTCTGTCTCTCTGTAAGGACTGTGGTGGACTTTTTTTCTTGAGCAGAGAGAGAAATACCTTGTGGTGCTTATTGTCAGAGATCCTTTGTCTGTGTGTGAGTGTGTGAGTGTGCTCAGAAGGGAGAGTGCGAGCCCCATCCGAGAGCCCTCTCCGAGAGCCCCATCTGAGAAACCTGGTAGGGTTAGACTGGTCCATCTCCTAGCAGGGTTAGACCAGTCCATCTCCTAGCAGGGTTAGAGCAGTCCATCTCCTAGCAGGGTTATACCATTCCATCTCCTAGCAGAGTTATACTAGTCCATCTCCTGGCAGGGTCAGGGTTAGACTGGTCCATCTCCTAGCAGGGTTAGACCAGTCCATCTCCTAGCAGGGTTAGACCAGTCCATCTCCTAGCAGGGTTAGACTAGTCCATCTCCTAGCAGGGTTAGACCGGTCCATCTCCTAGCATGTTCAGGGTTAGACTGGTCCGTCTCCTAGCAGGGTTAGACCGGTCCATCTCCTAGCAGGTTCGGGGTTAGACCGGTCCATCTCCTAGCAGGTTCAGGGTTCGACCGGTCCATCTCCTAGCAGGTTCAGGGTTCGACCGGTCCATCTCCTAGCAGGTTCAGGGTTCGACCGGTCCATCTCCTAGTAGGGTCAGGGTTAGACAGGTCCATCTCCTAGTAGGGTCAGGGTTAGACAGGTCCATCTCCTAGCAGGGTCAGGGTTAGACAGGTCCATCTCCTAGTAGGGTCAGGGTTAGACCAGTCCATCTCCTAGTAAGGTCAGGGTTAGACAGGTCCATCTCCTAGTAGGGTCAGGGTTAGACAGGTCCATCTCCTAGCAGGGTCAGGGTTAGACAGGTCCATCTCCTAGCAGGGTCAGGGTTAGACAGGTCCATCTCCTAGTAGGGTCAGGGTTAGACAGGTCCATCTCCTAGTAGGGTCAGGGTTAGACCGGTCCATCTCCTAGTAGGGTCAGGGTTCGACCGGTCCATCTCCTAGCAGGGTCAGGGTTAGACAGGTCCATCTCCTAGTAGGGTCAGGGTTAGACCGGTCCATCTCCTAGCAGGGTCAGGGTTAGACAGGTCCATCTCCTAGCAGGGTCAGGGTTAGACAGGTCCATCTCCTAGTAGGGTCAGGGTTAGACAGGTCCATCTCCTAGTAGGGTCAGGGTTAGACCGGTCCATCTCCTAGTAGGGTCAGGGTTCGACCGGTCCATCTCCTAGCAGGGTCAGGGTTAGACAGGTCCATCTCCTAGTAGGGTCAGGGTTAGACAGGTCCATCTCCTAGTAGGGTCAGGGTTAGACAGGTCCATCTCCTAGTAGGGTCAGGGTTAGACAGGTCCATCTCCTAGCAGGTTCAGGGTTCGACAGGTCCATCTCCTAGTAGGGTCAGGGTTAGACAGGTCCATCTCCTAGTAGGGTCAGGGTTAGACCAGTCTTAGTGTCAATGTAAATAGTCCGGGTAGCCATTTGATTGACCTTTTCCGCTTGTGTTTTCTCCCTCAGGTCTACCTAAGATGTTGGTGACCAGGAACTATTTCGGCGTGCCCAGTCCCATGTGTGGTCCGCCCCTCAACATTCAGCAAGGTGACATCATCGAGCTCGTCTGTGCTGATCTACACAGCACTTGGTGGCAGGTGACACATCGTTCTGTGTGTTTCTCTGTGTGTATGTGTGCGTGTGTGTCTTGCGTGTGTGGGTGTGTCTTGTGGGTGTGTCTTGTGTCTGTGTGTGTGTCTGTTTTTGTGTGTGTGTGTGTGCATGTGTTTGTGCGTGTTTGTCCTGCGTGTGTATGCGTGTGCGAGTGTGGGTGTGTGTGTGTGTGTGTGTGTGTGTGTGTGTGTGTGTGTGTGAGCACTGTCAGAGCACTGAGCAGGTAAACCTATTGAGACACATCGCTCAGATTGGGCCTAAAGCTGAAGGAGCACGATAGCACGATGATCTTTCTGATCAATGTCTTGAACTTAACAACATTTTTGTTTAATTGTCACAGTATTTTGTTATCAACATGACTCCATCTATCTGGTCTGATTTGGTTGGCATCTTATTCAAATATCAAATCAAATCAAATCAAATCAAATCAAATGTTATTTGTCACATACACATGGTTAGCAGATGTTAATGCGAGTGTAGCGAAATGCTTGTGCTTCTAGTTCCGACTGTGCCTCTGTGACTGTGTGACTGCGTGCCTCTGTGACTGTGTGACTGTGTGCCTCTCTGACTGTGTGCCGCTGTGACTGTGTGCCTCTGTGACAATATGACTGTGTGCCTCTGTGATTATGCCTCTGTGACTGTGTGCCCCTGTGATTGTGCCTCTGTGAATGTGTGACTGTGCCTCTGTGACTGTGTGACTGTGCCTCTGTGACTGTGTGACTGTGTGCCTCTGTGACAATGTGACTGTGTGACTGTGTGCCTCTGTGATTGTGCCTCTGTGAATGTGTGACTGTGCCTCTGTGACTGTGTGACTGTGCCTCTGTGACTGTGTGACTGTGTGCCTCTGTGACAATGTGACTGTGTGACTGTGTGCCTCTGTGACAATGTGACTGTGTGCCTCTGTGACAATGTGACTGTGTGCCTCTGTGACAATGTGACTGTGTGACTGTATGACTGTGTGCCTCTGTGACAATGTGACTGTGTGACTGTGTGACTGTGCCTCTGTGACTGTGTGACTTTGACTGTCTGACTCCACTGCATTTCTACCTGCAGTGTCAGTGTGTAACATACTGTTAAGGATGACTGCACATGAAACGCTGGCTAATCCACTGTTTGTTAATTGTGAAAAGTGTTGGTACAAACTGTAGATGATTTAACAGAAACATGTAAACACAGGGACAGGATGTGGAGGAACATTTCATCATGTTGTCAAGTGGGGGATGTCTTACAGCACACACACACGCACGCACACACACACACACGCGCACATGCACACGCACGCACGCACACTCACACGCACATGCACGCTCACGCTCACTCGCACGCACACACACACTCACACGCACGCTCACGCGCACACACACACACACACACACACACACACACACGCGCGCGCACACGCACGCTCACGCGCACACGCGCGCGCACGCGCACACGCGCGCGCACGCGCACACGCACACACACACTCACACGCACACGCACGCACGCACGCACACACACACGCACGCACGCACACGCACACTCACACGCACACTAACACACACTTATGCACACACACACTAACACACCCGCACACACACACACACTAACATACACCCACAAACTAACACACAGGCACACACATGCAATCACACACACGTACACACACACACACACACAAACGCACATTCTAACACACGCTAACACACACTCACACACACACACAGACACACGATGTGTCTTTAATCTAGGAGAACAATAACAGGCCAGCAGGAATACACAGATAAACAGAGAGTAGCAGCAGCATGAAAATGGAGCTGGGGTCAATGCAAATAGTCTGAGTAGCCATTTGATTAGCTGTTCAGGAGTCTTATGGCCTGGTGGTAAAAGCTGTTGAGAAACATTTTAGACCTAGACTTGGCGCTCCGTCTGACACCGCCTGGTGTAGAGGTCCTGGATGGCAGGAAGCTTGGCCCCAGTGATGTACTTGGCCATACGCACTACCCTCTGTAGTGCCTTGCGGTCGGAGGCTGTGCAGTTGCCATACAGTGATGCAGTGATGCAACCCGTCAGGATGCTCTCGATGGTGCAGCTGTAAAACCTTTTGAAGATCTGAGGACCCATGCAAAATCTTTTCAGTCTCCTGAGGGAGAATAGGTTTTGTAGTGCCCTCTTCACGACTGTCTTGGTGTGTTTGGACCATGATAGTTTGTTGGTAGTTTGTTGGTGATGTGGACACCAAGGAGCTCTCAACCTGCTCCACTACAGCCCGTCGATGAGAATGGGGGCGTGCTCGGTCCTCCTTTTTTCTGTAGTCCACAATCATCTCCTTTGTCTTGCTCACATTGAGGGACAGGTTGTTATCCTGCCACCACACTGCCAGGTCTCTTACCTCCTTCCTATAGGCTGTTTCATCGTTGTCATTGATCAGGCCTACCAATGTTGTGTCGTCAGCAAACTTAATGATGGTGTTGGAGTCGTGCCTGGCCATGCAGTCATGGGTGAACAGGGAGTACAGGATGGGATGGGGACGCACTCCTGAGAGGCCCCTGTGTTGAGAATCAGCATTGCAGATGGGTTGTTACCTAACCTTACCACCTGGGGAGGCCCGTAAAGAAGTCCAGGATCCAGTTGCAGAGGGAGGTGTTTAGTCCCAGGGTCCTTAGCTTAGTGATGAGCTTTGAGAGAACTGTAGTGTTGAGTGCTAAGCTGTAGTCAATGAACAGCATTCTCGCATAAGTGTTCCTTTTGTCCAGGTGGGAAAAGGCAGGGACTATGGTGGTCTGCTTGAAACATGTTGGTGTTACAGACTCAGACAGGGAGAGGTTGAAAATGTCAGTGAAGGCACTTGCCATTTGGTCAGTGCATGCTCAGAGTACACGTCCTGGTAATCCTTCTGGCCCTGCAGCCTTGAGAATGTTGACCTGTTTAAAGGTCTTACTCACTTCGGCTACGGAGAGTGTGATCACACAGTTGTCCGGAACAGCTGATGCTCTCATTCATACTTCAATGTTGCCCGCCTCGAAGTGAGCATAGAAGTGATTTAGCTCGTCTGGTAGGCTCATGTCGCTGGGCAGCTCAAGGCTGTGCTTCCCTTTGTAGTCTGTAATAGTTTGCGAGCCCTGCCACATCCGACGAGCATCAGAGCCAGTGTAGTACGATTCAATCTTAGTCCTGTATTGACGCTCTGCCTGTTTGATGGTTCGTCGGAGGGCATAGCCGGATTTCTTATTAGCTTCCGGGTTAGAGTCCCACTCTTTAAAAGCGGCAGCTCTAGCCTTTAGCTCAGTGCAGATGTTTTCTGTAAACCATGGCTTCTGGTTGGGGTATGTACGTACAGTCAGTGTGGGGACGACGTCGTGGATGTAATCATTGATGAAGCCGGTGACTGATGTGGCATCAGAAGAATTCCGGAACATATTCCAGTCTGTGCTAGCAATACAGTCCTGTAGCTTAGCATATGCATCCTCTGACCACTTTCTTATTGAGTGAGTCACTGGTGCCTCCTGCTTTAGTTGTTGCTTGTTAGCAGGAATAAGGAGGATAGAGTTATGGTATGATTTGCCAAATGGAGGGCAGGGGTAGAGCTTTGTACGCATCTCTGTGTGTAGAGTAAAGGTGGTCTAGAGTTTTTTCCCCCTCTGGTTGCACATTTAACATGCTGATAGAAATGAGGTAAAACTGATTTAAGTCCCCTGCATTAAATTCCCCTGCCACTAGGAGCTCCACCTCTGGATGAGCATGTTCCTGTTTGCTTATGGTCCAATACAGCTCGTTGAGTGTCGTATCAGTTTGTGGTGGTAAATAGACAGCTACGAAAAATATTGATGAAAACTCTCTTGGTAAATAGTGTGGTCTACAGCTTATCATGTGATACTCTACCTCAGCCGATCAAAACCTGGAGCCTTCCTTAATATTAGATTTTGTGCACCAGCTGTTATTTACAAATAGACACAGACCTCCACCAGTTGTCTTACCAGAGACAGCTGTTCTATCTTCCCGATGGACTAAAAACCCACCATCTGTATGTTATCCATGTCGTCGTTCAGCCACGGCTCGGTGAAACATAAGATATTACAGTTTTAATGCCCCGTTGGTAGGATAGTCTTGATCAGAGATCATCCATTTTGTTATCCAATGATGGTTTACTCACTTGCCTATGAATTCTCAGAAGGTAGCCCGACCTACTAGGGTTAAGTTTTGAGTTAGGGGGAGAATTAGGGTTAGGATTAGGAGATAGGGTTAGGTTGAGAGTTAGGGTTAGGATTAGGAGATAGGATTAGGTTTAGAGTTAGGGTGAGAATTAGGGTTAGGATTAGGAGATAGGATTAGGTTTAGAGTTAGGGTGAGAATTAGGGTTAGGATTAGCAGATAGGGTTAGGATTAGGGTTAGGATTAGGAGATAGGATTAGGTTTAGAGTTAGGGTGAGAATTATTGTTAGGATTAGGAGATAGGATTAGGTTTAGATTCATGGTTAGCTGTTAGTGAAAATAGGATTTTGATGGGAATCAATTGTTTGATCCCCACAAGGATAGTTAAACAAACGTGTTTGCATGTGTGTGTTGTGTGTGTGCGTGCATCTTTCCAATCCACAAAGAGTCACTCACCCATTCAGCTCTGTGTTTGTGTGTTTTTGTCTGGCCGGCTGGCTGGCATTGTAACAACAGCAGCACAGATGGCCACTAAGACCTATTTGGGCGGCAGGGTAGCCTAGTGGTTAGAGCGTTGGACTAGTAACCGGAAGGTTGCAAGTACAAACCCCCGAGCTGACAAGGTACAAATCTGTCGTTCTGCCCCTGAACAGGCAGTTAACCCACTGTTCCTAGACCGTCATTGAAAATAATAATTTGTTCTTAACTGACTTGCCGAGTTAAATAAAGGTAAAATAAAATAAAAAAAATAAAACTGTATACTCCCCTATGGCCACTAGGACCTATTTCTGCTGTATGCTCCCCTATGGCCACTAGGACCTATTTCTGCTGTATGCTCCCCTATGGCCACTAGGACCTATTTCTGCTGTATGCTCCCCTATGGCCACTAGGACCTATTTCTGCTGTATGCTCCCCTATGGCCACTAGGACCTATTTCTGCTGTATGCTCCCCTATGGCCACTAGGACCTATTTCTGCTGTATGCTCCCCTATGGCCACTAGGACCTATTTCTGCTGTATGCTCCCCTATGGCCACTAGGACCTATTTCTGCTGTATGCTCCCCTATGGCCACTAAGACCTATTTCTGCTGTATGCTCCTCTATGGCCACTAGGACCTATTTCTGCTGTATGCTCCCCTATGGCCACTAGGACCTATTTCTGCTGTATGCTCCCCTATGGCCACTAGGACCTATTTCTGCTGTATGCTCCCCTATGGCCACTAGGACCTATTTCTGCTGTATGCTCCCCTATGGCCACTAAGACCTATTTCTGCTGTATGCTCCCCTATGGCCACTAGGACCTATTTCTGCTGTATGCTCCCCTATGGCCACTAGGACCTATTTCTGCTGTATGCTCCCCTATGGCCACTAGGACCTATTTCTGCTGTATGCTCCCCTATGGCCACTAGGACCTATTTCTGCTGTATGCTCCCCTATGGCCACTAGGACCTATTTCTGCTGTATGCTCCCCTATGGCCACTAGGACCTATTTCTGCTGTATGCTCCCCTATGGCCACTAGGACCTATTTCTGCTGTATGCTCCCCTATGGCCACTAGGACCTATTACTGCTGTATGCTCCCCTATGGCCACTAGGACCTATTTCTGCTGTATGCTCCCCTATGGCCACTAGGACCTATTTCTGCTGTATGCTCCCCTATGGCCACTAGGACCTATTTCTGCTGTATGCTCCCCTATGGCCACTAGGACCTATTTCTGCTGTATGCTCCCCTATGGCCACTAGGACCTATTTCTGCTGTATGCTCCCCTATGGCCACTAGGACCTATTTCTGCTGTATGCTCCCCTATGGCCACTAGGACCTATTTCTGCTGTATGCTCCCCTATGGCCACTAGGACCTATTTCTGCTGTATGCTCCCCTATGGCCACTAAGACCTATTTCTGCTGTATGCTCCCCTATGGCCACTAGGACCTATTTCTGCTGTATGCTCCCCTATGGCCACTAGGACCTATTTATGCTGTATGCTCCCCTATGGCCACTAGGACCTATTTCTGCTGTATGCTCCCCTATGGCCAATAGGACCTATTTCTGCTGTATGCTCCCCTATGGCCACTAAGACCTATTTCTGCTGTATGCTTCCCTATGGCCACTAGGACCTATTTCTGCTGCATGCTCCCCTATGGCCACTAAGACCTATTTCTGCTGTATGCTTCCCTATGGCCACTAAGACCTATTTCTGCTGTATGCTTCCCTATGGCCACTAGGACCTAAAAGTAGCCTCTCTCTCGCTCTCTCTCTCTCTCCTTTCTCTTTTCTCTTTTCAATTCAATTCAATTAAAAGTGCTATATAGCATGGGAAACATATGTTTACGTTGCCAATGCAAGTGAAATAGATAATAAACAAAACAGTAAACATTACACCAAATGTTTCTCTCCCTCTCTCCCCTGCTTTCTCTCCCTCTCTCCCCTACTTTCTCTCCCTCTCTCCCCTACATTCTCTCCCTCTCTCCCCTACTTTCTCTCCCTCTCTCCCCTACATTCTCTCCCTCTCTCCCCTACATTCTCTCCCTCTCTCCTCTACTTTCTCTCCCTCTCTACCCTACATTCTCTCCCCCTCTCCCCTACATTCTCTCCCTCTCTCCTCTACTTTCTCTCCCTCTCTACCCTACATTCTCTCCCTCTCTCCCCTACATTATCGCCCTCTCTCCCCTACTTTCTCTCCCTATCCCCTGCATTTTCTCCCCAATTTTCTCTCCCTCTCTCCCCTATATTCTCTCCCTCTCTCCCCTGCTTTTCTCCCTCCTACTTTATCTCCCTCTCTCCCCTACATTCTCCCCCTCTCTCCCCTACTTTCTCTCCCCTATTTTCTCTTCCTCTCTCCCCTACTTTCTCTCCCTCTCTCCCCAATTGTCTCTCCCTCTCTCCCCTACATTCTCTCCCTCTCTCCCCTACATTATCCCCCTCTCTCCCTTACATTCTCTCCCTCTCTCCCCTACTTTCTCTCCCTCTCTCCCTTACATTCTCCCCCTCTCTCCCCTACATTCTCCCCCTCTCTCCCCTACATTCTCCCCCTCTCACCCCTACTTTCTCTCCCCTACTTTCTCTCCCTCTCTCCCCTACATTCTCCCCCTCTCTCCCCTACATTCTCCCCCTTTCTCCCCTACTTTCTCTCCCTCTCTCCCCTACTTTCTCCCTCTCTCCCCTGCTTTCTCTCCCTCTCTCCCCTACTTTATCTCCCTCTCTCCCCTACTTTCTCCGCCTCTCTCCCCTACTTTCTCTCCCTCTCTCTCTCTGGGCTGGCCAGTATTCATAGTCAGACCCAGAGGTAGTCAGAGTCGTTTGTTGTGATAGCCCAGGTTTTTCAGCGCTGTCACTTTGCTGGAACAGCCTCACTTTCTTTGTGTGTGTAGGTGTGTGTAGGTGTGTGCAGGTGTGTGTGTCTTTGTGTGTAGGTGTGTGTAGGGGTACATGGGTTCTAAGTGGGTAGATGTGTGTTTGTGTACATGCCTGCGTGCATATTTGTTACACTCTGTGTGTGTGTGTTTGTGTTTGTGTCCTGTTTTGACAGTCCCAGAGATTTATCAGCATGGCCGTACAAACCCCCCTTAGCTGTTGAATTAGAGTTCTATATATATAAAAAATGACAGCTTTACCTTTAGCCCACTTCATCTCTGTACCCCCCCCCCCCCCCCTCCTCCTCCTCGGTGATAGCGGATAGAGTTACAGAACTCCCATTATTCATCACTGTGGTAACCAGCAGACCATAATTCCTGTTCTGGTGCCAGACTAATATAATTGATCACGCTCATTTCATTTGGCTCTGTTGACTCTAACAGGGTTAAAGCTGGAGGATTATCACAACATTCATCTGAGCCTCATAATCAATAGGAGAGTTTTCCAAAAGCACTGATCAAATGTTAATAAAGCTAACTGTATTAGGGGCGCTTAGATGTGTTATCTCTCTCTGTGTGGCTCAGATGTGTTATCTCTCTCTGTGTGACTCAGATGTGTTATCTCTCTCTGTGTGAGTCAGATGTGCTGTCTCTCTCTGTGTGACTCAGATATGCTATCTCCCACTGTGTGACTCAGATGTGTTATCTCTCTCTCTGTGACTCAGATGTGCTATCTCTCTCTGTGTGACTCAGATGTGCTATCTCTCTTTGTCTGAGTCAGATGTGCTACCACTCTCTGTGTGACTCTTCAGAACTCTTCAGTCTAGACTTCTTTAGAGTCATTACCATCAGGAGACTAGAACTCTTAATTCTAGACTTCTTTAGAGTCATTACCATCAGGAGACTAGAACTCTTCAGTCTAGACTTCAACTCTCTCAACCAGTGATTATATTTTTAAAAAACAAGGTCTGTAAATCTGTTCTGCTCTGTGCTGCTGAGCTAATTGCTACTGAAGCACAGTGACAAAGTTACCCAGACAAATGTAATTCTCTCTCTCTCTCTCTCTCTCTCTCTCTCTCTCTCTCTCTCTCTCTCTCTCTCTCTCTCTCTCTCTCTCTCTCACACTCTCTCTCTCTCTCTCTCTGCTGTGGTTTCAGGGCAAAATCGTGAAAACAAGAGAAGTTGGCTTCTTTCCAAGCAGTGCCGTGAAGCCGTGCCCATGTGTAAGCCAAGCACTAAGAAGTGCGTTAGAAGTGTTGTTCAAGCAGTAAACAGAGGCTTTGGGTGGCGAAACAGGCAGAATAACATATTTTTCCAGGGGGTGAAACAGACACTGGGATGATTGTTAGAAACTTTGCCTCCGGGTGATAAGTAGGGGATTTTACATGATTATGGATAAAGGAGATAATTCATGGTGCTTTAGCTGCAGTTTTTAAATTCAACAATTGAATTAGCAAGACAGTTTATATACGTCACTATGTCATTTCACATGACATACCACTAAAGAACAAGGCACATCCTCGGCTATCTATCACTAAATGCATGGGAAACATTCGCTAGTCAAACTATATATTGTCCATTTTGACTTGTTTGTATCACTGAACGTCTTGTTCCTTCAGAATCCACATAACGTCTCTGTTTTCAGTCAGACAATATGTCATTGACATGAGTAGATGCACTTTTATAATGACACAGAGCAGATGACCTACAGTGCTATCTGGATGCTTACACCAACGGTAAAGCTAACAAGTACATGATGCTACTTCATTAGGTTCATAGGAACTACCAAAACCACCTGTTGACGACAAAACCCAAATGTTATGTTAAACATATTCATGGTAGCCGGGACTACCGCCACAAAAGAGAAGGGGAAACAAATACTAGTGGCTTAGTTGGCCGTAGGGGAAAGTGAATGCTTTACTGACTGATGTATGCAACAGTGAGATTCAGGTTGGGTGGGATTGTGGGAATGAAAGAACAATGGCTCATGTGTTGCTCTCTCTCTTGCTCTCCTCTCTCTCTCTCTTTCTCTCTCTCTCTCTCTCTCCTCTCTCTATCTCTCTCTCTTCTTGCTCTTTCTCTCTCTCTCTCTTGCTCTCCTCTATCTCTCTCTCTCTCTCTCTCTCTCTCTATCTCTCTCTTCTATCTCTATCTCTCTCTTCTATCTCTATCTCTCTCTCTTCTTCTCGCTCTCTCTCTCTTCTCTCACTCTCTCTTTCTTCTCTCTCTCTCTCTCTCTTCTCTCTCTCACTTTTCTCTCCTCTCTTTTCTGTCTCTCTCTCTCTTCTATTTACCCTCAGGTCCCTAAACCTGTCGACTACTCCACACAACCCTGGTATGTTCACATGCGAATGAATCTCACCAAACTTTCATGCAAAAACTGCCTTTCCCTTTCTTTGTCACAGTATGTTGGATCATTAGTGGTTGTGTGTCGACCTTTCAGGTTAAGTTGGTGGGTGTTATTTCATCTAGACTGTAGCTTAGTATACGACTCCTGATTCTGCTCTCTAGGTTATACAGAGCCTTCAGAAAACATTCATACCTCTTGACCTATTCCACATTTTGTTGTGTTACAGCCTGAATTCAAAATAGATTAAATATGTTTTTTCTCTCCCATCTACACGCTATACCCCATAATGACAAAGTGAAAACATATATATATATATATTTTTTAATCTTTTCTAATTTATTTAAAATTTAATACAGAAATGTCTAATTTACATAAGTATTCACACCCCTGAGTCAATACATGTTAGAATCACCTTTGGCAGCGATTACAGCTGTGAGTAATTCTGGGTAAGTCTCTAAGAGCTTTGCACACCTGGATTGTACAATATTTACACATGATTATTTTGAACCTTTTACTGCAGTGGGCTAAATCAGGGTCACACAGAGTGTTTCTGGGTAGTCTTAAATAAATCTATGTTTGAAAGAAAATCTCACACACATGGTTATGGGCTTAAATAAAGAAGACACCTGTACATAGAGTATATAGAGTTGAATGTATTTCATTTAGACTTTACATCCCAGTTTACATCCCAATATCCCAATATCCCAATATTACACATTATAGAAGTCTGAAATATAACACAACTCTTTGACATAGAAACACTGGATTTCCGTCTGTTTTGTTTATGATATCATAACCTTCCATCCATGAGGCCACTAGAGGCTGATTTGGTCATTTGACCCAGGAAAGGGCTATAATTCTTCAAGCTTTGTCTTGTTGGTTGTTGATCATTGCCAGACAGACATTTTCAAGTCTTGCCATACATTTTCAAGACGATTTAAGTCAAAACTGTAACTAGGCCATTCAGGAGAACATTCATCGTCGTCTTGGTAAGTAACTCCAGTGTAGATTTGTCCTGCTGAAAGGTGAATTCATCTCCCAGTGTCTGTTGGAAAGCAGACTGAACCAGGTTTTCCTAAAGGATTTTGCCCGTGCTCAGCTTTATTCTGTTTATTTTTATTCTAAAAGCGTCCTGGTCCTTGCCAATGACAAGCACACCCATAACATGATGCAGGCACCACCATGCATGAAAATGTGTTGGATTTGCCCCAAACATAATGCTTGGTATTTAGGAATGATTTAGCAGTATTACTTTACTGCCTTGTTGCAAACAGGATACATATTGAGGGATATTTGTATTATGTACAGGCTCTTTTCACTCTGTCATTTAGGTTAGCATTGTGGAGTAACCACAATGTTGTTGATCCATCCTCAGTACTCCTATCACAGCCATTAAACTCTGTAACTGTTTTAAAGTCACCATTGGCCTCATGGTGAAATCCCTGAGCGGTTTCCTTCCTCTCCAACAAATGAGTTAGGAAGGACGCCTGCATCTTTATGGTGACTGGGTGTATTGATACACCATCCACAGTGTAATTAATAACTTCACCATGCTCAAAGGGATATTCAATGTCTGCTTTTTTATTTTTGTATTTTTTTTTACCATCTACTAACAGTTGCCTTTCTTTGCGAGGCATTGGAAAACCTTGGTCTTTGTAGTTGAATCGGTGTTAGAGATTCACTGCTCTACTGAGGGATTTCACAGGTAATTGTATGTGTGCGGTACAGAGATGAGGTAGTCATTCAAAAATCATGTTAAAGAGTGAGTCCCTGCAACTTATTGTGTGACTTGTTACGATCGCGGACCAAAATGCAGCTTGGTATGTGTTCATGATGATGTTTTAATTAAAGAAAGCACTGAACACAAACCAATAAACAAATGTGACGCTATACTACAACTGTGCAGACACATGCAAATAGACATAGACAATCACCCACAAAGTACCCACAGAATATGGCTGCCTAAATATGGTTCCCAATCAGAGACAACGATAGACAGCTGCCTCTAATTGAGAACCAATCTAGGCAACCATAGACATACAATTTACCTAGAAAGGCTACAGCCCCATAAACATACAAAACCCCTAGACAACCCCTAGACATGTCATACCCTGACCTAACCAAAATAACAAGGAAAACAAAGAATACTAAGGTCAGGGTGTGACACAGATGTTTTACTTATCTAGGCTTGCCATAACATAGGGGTTGAATACATTTCAGCTTTTCATTTTTTATTAATTTGTAAACATTTCTAAAAACATAATTCCACTTTGACATCATGGGGTATTGTGTGTATGCCAGTGTCACAAAATATAAATGTAATCATTCTTATATTCAGGTTGTAACACAACAAAATGTGGAAAAAGTCAGAGGGTCTGAATACTTCCTGAAGCCACTGTAACAGGATGTATGTCTGTTTGTTTCACTTTTATTTATGACCTTCCTATGTTCTGTCTGTGTATACAGCATCTCTAAACTATCATATCCTGCCTGTGGCTCCTGTATACAGCATCTCTAAACTATCATATCCTGCCTGTGGCTCCTGTATACAGCATCTCTAAACTATCATATCCTGCCTGTGGCTCCTGTATACAGCATCTCTAAACTATCATATCCTGCCTGTGGCTCCTGTATACAGTATCTCCAACCTATCATATCCTGCCTGTGGGTACTGTACTGTAGGTTTGCTGGGCCCATGGAGAGACTGCAGGCTGAGGCAGAGCTGATTAGCAGAGGCAACAGCACTTACCTGGTCCGCCACCGGAGCCGCGAGCTCACAGAGTACGCCATCAGCATCAAGTAAGTTAGTAGCAGTACTGGCAGTACTGCACATTACAGTACATTACAGTTGTCGTGTCTTTGGCTATGGCGTAATAAGTGATATGACATGCTATTCTATAAAATCCTTTCTCCTTAATGAATTTTACCCGATTGAGCTAATCATGTAAATGTAATTAACTAGAAAGTCGGGGCACCACAAGTCGGGGCACCAAAAATAATATTTATAGAGCTGTTATCTTCCGAATAAACTCTTAAAGACCTAGTAATATTTTACATCAATAGCAGTCAATATTAATCAATATTAATCATCAGTATAGCACAGTATTAATCACAGGGGGGAAAGAGGTATTTATGACTGTCATAAACCTACCCCCAGGCCAACGTCATGACACAGTACAGCACATTACAGTACAGTGCAGCACATTACAGTACAGCACATTACGGTATAGTGTATTACAGTACAGTACAGCACATTCCGGGATAGCGCATTACAGTACAGTACAGTTCAGTACAATATAGCACATTACAGTACATTACAGTACATTACAGTACCTTACAGTACAGTACAGCACATTACAGCACATTACAGTACATTACAATATAGCACATTACAGTACATTACTGCACATTACAGTACATTACAGTATAGCACATTACAGTACAGTACATTACAGTACAGCACATTCCAGCACAGTACAGTACATTACAGTGCAGCACATTACAGCACATTACAGTACATTACAGCACATGACAGTACATTACAGTGCAGCACATTACAGCACATTATAGTACATTACAGTACAGCACATTACAGTACATTACAGTACAGCACATTACAGCACATTACAGTACAGCACATTACAGTACATTAGAGCACATTACAGTGCAGCACAGTACATTACAGTACAGCACATTACAGTACAGCACATTACAGTACATTAGAGCACATTACAGTGCAGCACATTACAGCACATTACAGTACAGTACAGTACAGCACAGTACAGCACATTACAGTACATTACAGTACATTACAGCACATTACAGTACAGTACATTACAGTACATTACAGCACATTACAACACATTACAGCGCATTACAGTACAGCACATTACAGTACAGCACATTACAGTACATTACAGTACAGTACAGCACATTGCAGTACAGTACAGTACAGCACATTACAGTACAGCACATTACAGTACAGTACAGTATAGCACATTACAGCACATTACAGTACAGCACATTACAGTACAGCACATTACAGTACAGTACAGTACAGTACAGCACATTGCAGTACATTATAGTACATTACAGCACATTACAGTACAGTATAGCAAATTACAGTACATTATGGTATAGCACGGTACAGCACATTAAAGTACATTATGGTATAGCACAGTACAGCACATTACAGCACATTATGGTATAGCACAGTACAGCACATTACAGCACATTATGGTATAGCACAGTACAGCACATTAAAGTACATTATGGTATAGCACAGTACAGCACATTAAAGTACATTATGGTATAGCACAGGACAGTACATTACGGTATAGCACAGTACAGCACATTACAGTACATTATGGTATTGCACAGTACAGCACATTACAGTACAATATAGTACAGTACAGCACATTATAGTACAGTATAGTACAGTACATTACAGTACAGTATAGTACAGTACATTACAGCACATTACAGTACAGTATAGTACAGAACAGCACATTACAGTACAGTACATTACAGTATAGTACAGTACAGTACATTACAGTACAGTATAGGACAGTATAGTACAATACAGTACATTACAGTACAGTGTAGTACAGTACATTACAGTACATTACAGTACAGTATAGTACAGTACATCACATTACAGTACAGTACAGCACATTACAGCACATTACAGTATAGTACAGTACAGCACAGCATAGTATAGTATAGTACAGTATAGTATAGTACATTACAGCACATTACAGTACAGTACAGTACAGCACAGCATAGTATAGTATAGTACAGTATAGTATAGTACATTACAGCAGATTACAGTACAGTACAGTACAGTACAGCCACACTGCTAATAGCCATTAGTCGTTAGTCATAGAGGAGAAAAGGCAAGACTCTTCCTCCATTGTCAGTGGTGATATGTGCAGTTCAGTCCTACCGCTGACTTTCTGCACAGACACAGACATGCATTGCATTGTGAGTTAAAAAGTAACTTGAGGTGAGATACGTGCAGGAGTAATGATTCTTTATAAGTGACTCCCACAGTACAGTGGGAATATGTATTGCTTACAGTGCGGTGAAGCACTCTGCCACAAACACATTAAAAGCCCGTGGCGACGTAGACTGGAAAAGAACCCTTACGTGTTATCACTGTATACTCATTTCAGTCACCCGCGGCTGTTGGTATGCTGCAGATAGACAGATGACAGCACTGAATGTTCAGACAGGCTGGAACAGGCCAATGATATGCAGCGTTTGTGTTTCTGTGCCAAGGTGGGTTGAGACACTCCTTCCCTGCAGGGAGCTGGTAAAACTTAGAGAGAGAGAGAGACAGAGAGAGACAGAGAGAGAGAGAGAGAGAGAGAGAGAGAGACAGAGAGACAGAGACAGAGAGAGAGAGAGAGAGAGAGAGAGACATTTGAAATGTCTAACTTCTTTTAAAACTTTTGTGAGTGTAATGTTTACTAATGTTTTGCTTGTTTATTTCCCTATTTGTTTATTGTCTATTTCACTTGCTTTGACAATGTAAACATGTGTTTCCCATGCCAGCAAAGCCCTTTGAATATCATTTAATTAAGAGAGAGAGAGAGGGAGAGGGAGGGCTGTTCTGAGAGGCTGCCTGAAACACTTTTTTTTTAAAACCCCCTTCAACCAAATAATTCATCTCCTCCTTTTTTCTCTCTAATGAAAGCTTTTTCACTGTCTTCAAGTTCCACTGGAGCTGAAGTCTTAATTGCTTGTGTGCGATGCATGCTGCTGCAGCACTGGTGAATAGACCCAGAGAGACCGTTATACAGCCTGCTCAAGGTTATTAAATCCTCACAACGAGAAAGAGAAAAAAAGAAACTCTGCACACTTATGTGGAAACTACATGAAGTGTTCGAATTAGACAATGACCCATCCCTGGCCCCCTCTGTTTAACTCTGCTGTTCTACTGAGGCCCTATCCCTGGCCCCCTCTGTTTAACTCTGCTGTTCTACTGAGGCCCTATCCCTGGCCCCCTCTGCATAACTCTGCTGTTCTACTGAGGCCCCATCCCTGGCCCCCTCTGTATAACTCTGCTGTTCTACTGAGGCCCTATCCCTGGCCCCCTCTGTATAACTCTGCTGTTCTACTGAGGCCCTATCCCTGGCCCCCTCTGTATAGCTCTGCTGTTCTACTGAGGCCCCATCCCTGGCCCCCTCTGTATAGCTCTGCTGTTCTACTGAGGCCCTATCCCTGGCCCCCTCTGTATAGCTCTGCTGTTCTACTGAGGCCCTATCCCTGGCCCCCTCTGTATAGCTCTGCTGTTCTACTGAGGCCCTATCCCTGGCCCCCTCTGTATAACTCTGCTGTTCTACTGAGGCCCCATCCCTGGCCCCCTCTGTATAGCTCTGCTGTTCTACTGAGGCCCCATCCCTGGCCCCCTCTGTATAACTCTGCTGTTCTACTGAGGCCCTATCCCTGGCCCCCTCTGTATAGCTCTGCTGTTCTACTGAGGCCCTATCCCTGGCCCCCTCTGTTTAACTCTGCTGTTCTACTGAGGCCCTATCCCTGGCCCCCTCTGGATAGCTCTTCTGTTCTACTAAGGCCCCATCCCTGGCCCCCTCTGTATAGCTCTGCTGTTCTACTGAGGCCCCATCCCTGGCCCCCTCTGCATAACTCTGCTGTTCTACTGAGGCCCCATCCCTGGCCCCCTCTGTATAGCTCTGCTGTTCTACTGAGGCCCTATCCCTGGCCCCCTCTGTATAGCTCTTCTGTTCTACTGAGGCCCCATCCCTGGCCCCCTCTGTTTAACTCTGCTGTTCTACTGAGGCCCTATCCCTGGCCCCCTCTGTATAGCTCTTCTGTTCTACTGAGGCCCCATCCCTGGCCCCATCTGTATAACTCTGCTGTTCTACTGAGGCCCTATCCCTGGCCCCCTCTGCATAACTCTGCTGTTCTACTGAGGCCCCATCCCTGGCCCCCTCTGTTTAACTCTGCTGTTCTACTGAGGCCCTATCCCTGGCCCCCTCTGTATAGCTCTGCTGTTCTACTGAGGCCCTATCCCTGGCCCCCTCTGTATAGCTCTTCTGTTCTACTGAGGCCCCATCCCTGGCCCCCTCTGTTTAACTCTGCTGTTCTACTGAGGCCCTATCCCTGGCCCCCTCTGCATAGCTCTGCTGTTCTACTGAGGCCCCATCCCTGGCCCCCTCTGCATAACTCTGCTGTTCTACTGAGGCCCCATCCCTGGCCCCCTCTGCATAGCTCTGCTGTTCTACTGAGGCCCTATCCCTGGCCCCCTCTGTATAGCTCTTCTGTTCTACTGAGGCCCCATCCCTGGCCCCCTCTGTATAACTCTGCTGTTCTACTGAGGCCCTATCTCTGGCCCC
Organism: Oncorhynchus mykiss; assembly: GCF_057628025.1. Taxonomy (NCBI): domain Eukaryota; kingdom Metazoa; phylum Chordata; class Actinopteri; order Salmoniformes; family Salmonidae; genus Oncorhynchus; species Oncorhynchus mykiss. The sequence continues at coordinate 8,675,385 of NC_143036.1, read as the reverse complement.
CTCTGCATAGCTCTGCTGTTCTACTGAGGCCCTATCCCTGGCCCCCTCTGCATAACTCTGCTGTTCTACTGAGGCCCCATCCCTGGCCCCCTCTGCATAACTCTGCTGTTCTACTGAGGCCCCTTCCCTGGCCCCATCTGTATAACTCTGCTGTTCTACTGAGGCCCTATCCCTGGCCCCCTCTGTATAACTCTGCTGTTCTACTGAGGCCCTATCCCTGGCCCCCTCTGTATAACTCTGCTGTTCTACTGAGGCCCTATCTCTGGTCCCCTCTGCATAGCTCTGCTGTTCTACTGAGGCCCTATCCCTGGCCCCCTCTGCATAACTCTGCTGTTCTACTGAGGCCCTATCCCTGGCCCCCTCTGCATAACTCTGCTGTTCTACTGAGGCCCCATCCCTGGCCCCATCTGTATTACTCTGCTGTTCTACTGAGGCCCTATCCCTGGCCCCCTCTGTAAAACTCTGCTGTTCTACTGAGGCCCTATCCCTGGCCCCCTCTGCATAACTCTGCTGTTCTACTGAGGCCCTATCCCCGGCCCCCTCTGTATAACTCTGCTGTTCTACTGAGGCCCTATCCCTGGCCCCCTCTGTATAACTCTGCTGTTCTACTGAGGCCCTATCCCTGCCCCCCTCTGTATAACTCTGCTGTTCTACTGAGGCCCCATCCCTGGCCCCCTCTGTTTAACTCTGCTGTTCTACTGAGGCCCTATCCCTGGCCCCCTCTGTATAACTCTGCTGTTCTACTGAGGCCCTATCCCTGGCCCCCTCTGCATAGCTCTGCTGTTCTACTGAGGCCCTATCCCTGGCCCCCTCTGTATAACTCTGCTGTTCTACTGAGGCCCCATCCCTGGCCCCCTCTGTATAACTCTGCTGTTCTACTGAGGCCCCATCCCTGGCCCCCTCTGTTTAACTCTGCTGTTCTACTGAGGCCCTATCCCTGGCCCCCTCTGTATAACTCTGCTGTTCTACTGAGGCCCTATCCCTGGCCCCCTCTGCATAACTCTGCTGTTCTACTGAGGCCCCATCCCTGGCCCCCTCTGTTTAACTCTGCTGTTCTACTGAGGCCCCATCCCTGGCCCCCTCTGTATAGCTCTGCTGTTCTACTGAGGCCCTATCCCTGGCCCCCTCTGTATAGCTCTTCTGTTCTACTGAGGCCCCATCCCTGGCCCCCTCTGTTTAACTCTGCTGTTCTACTGAGGCCCTATCCCTGGCCCCCTCTGCATAGCTCTGCTGTTCTACTGAGGCCCCATCCCTGGCCCCCTCTGCATAACTCTGCTGTTCTACTGAGGCCCCATCCCTGGCCCCCTCTGCATAGCTCTGCTGTTCTACTGAGGCCCTATCCCTGGCCCCCTCTGTATAGCTCTTCTGTTCTACTGAGGCCCCATCCCTGGCCCCCTCTGTATAACTCTGCTGTTCTACTGAGGCCCTATCTCTGGCCCCCTCTGCATAGCTCTGCTGTTCTACTGAGGCCCTATCCCTGGCCCCCTCTGCATAACTCTGCTGTTCTACTGAGGCCCCATCCCTGGCCCCCTCTGCATAACTCTGCTGTTCTACTGAGGCCCCTTCCCTGGCCCCATCTGTATAACTCTGCTGTTCTACTGAGGCCCTATACCTGGCCCCCTCTGTATAACTCTGCTGTTCTACTGAGGCCCTATCCCTGGCCCCCTCTGCATAACTCTGCTGTTCTACTGAGGCCCCATCCCTGGCCCCCTCTGCATAACTCTGCTGTTCTACTGAGGCCCCTTCCCTGGCCCCATCTGTATAACTCTGCTGTTCTACTGAGGCCCTATCCCTGGCCCCCTCTGTATAACTCTGCTGTTCTACTGAGGCCCTATCCCTGGCCCCCTCTGTATAACTCTGCTGTTCTACTGAGGCCCTATCCCTGGCCCCCTCTGTATAACTCTGCTGTTCTACTGAGGCCCTATCTCTGGTCCCCTCTGCATAGCTCTGCTGTTCTACTGAGGCCCTATCCCTGGCCCCCTCTGCATAACTCTGCTGTTCTACTGAGGCCCTATCCCTGGCCCCCTCTGCATAACTCTGCTGTTCTACTGAGGCCCCATCCCTGGCCCCATCTGTATTACTCTGCTGTTCTACTGAGGCCCTATCCCTGGCCCCCTCTGTAAAACTCTGCTGTTCTACTGAGGCCCTATCCCTGGCCCCCTCTGCATAACTCTGCTGTTCTACTGAGGCCCTATCCCCGGCCCCCTCTGTATAACTCTGCTGTTCTACTGAGGCCCTATCCCTGGCCCCCTCTGTATAACTCTGCTGTTCTACTGAGGCCCTATCCCTGCCCCCCTCTGTATAACTCTGCTGTTCTACTGAGGCCCCATCCCTGGCCCCCTCTGTTTAACTCTGCTGTTCTACTGAGGCCCTATCCCTGGCCCCCTCTGTATAACTCTGCTGTTCTACTGAGGCCCTATCCCTGGCCCCCTCTGCATAGCTCTGCTGTTCTACTGAGGCCCTATCCCTGGCCCCCTCTGTATAACTCTGCTGTTCTACTGAGGCCCCATCCCTGGCCCCCTCTGTATAACTCTGCTGTTCTACTGAGGCCCCATCCCTGGCCCCCTCTGTTTAACTCTGCTGTTCTACTGAGGCCCTATCCCTGGCCCCCTCTGTATAACTCTGCTGTTCTACTGAGGCCCTATCCCTGGCCCCTTCTGCATAGCTCTGCTGTTCTTTTGAGGCCCCATCCCTGGCCCCCTCTGTATAACTCTGCTGTTCTACTGAGGCCCTGCCACCTTCCTTCTACAAGCTGCACTCTGTTGTTCTACTGAGGCCCTGCTACCTTCCTTCTACAAGATACACTGTTCTACTGAGGCCCTGCCACCTTCCTTCTACAAGCTACACTGTTCTACTGAGGCCCTGCCATCTTCCTTCTACAAGCTACACTGTTCTACTGAGGCCCTGCCACCTTCCTTCTACAAGCTACACTGTTCTACTGAGGCCCTGCCATCTTCCTTCTACAAGCTACACTGTTCTACTGAGGCCCTGCCATCTTCATTCTACAAGCTACACTGTTCTACTGAGGCCCTGCCATCTTCCTTCTACAAGCTACACTGTTCTACTGAGGCCCTGCCACCTTCCTTCTACAAGCTACAACCACTAGAGTCGAGCCAAGAGGACCCAGCCAGTCAGTCAAAATGTCAGTGTACAATTGACCTGTGACTGGGGTTTGTTTTAGTGTGTAGAATATGGATCAGGCCACGTTATTAGGGGTATTACTGCTCTGAGAGGGAGATAAGAGAATAATGATGGAGAATTAAAGAGATCAAGAGAGGACAGGGCTCGGTGTCTCTATACCCTCCATAATCCCCTCCTACTGCCCTACTTGGTCCTGCTCAGGCCCCCCTAAATGGGGGGCGACTGTCCCTTCGTCAGTCTCCACCTCCCCCCTGGCTCCTGAAATACCAAGGGGTAGTGAGGAATGGTGCCCCGGTCTATCAACATCGATCGCAATGATCACCAGAAAATTACACTCATCACTTATTAATGGGCCACAGGTACAGCAACGACGTGAAGCACATCAAGATCCTGAACAGGGACGGCTGCTTTCACATCGCAGAGAACAACAAGTTCGGGAGTATATTAGTGAGTCTGTTTCCTTTTTTCAACGCCCTCAATGCATTTCACACAGAAATAACTCACTCGTAGCATTTCTCGAATTATATGTCAAAACATGAATCTTATTTTAGCTGCTTGCTGTGTGAAAATGGCTGCAATTAGAGTTGGTTTACCGGTGTGGTTTACTTCACTGCCTGTAGGCCTTGTAGAGAGTTATAGACAGGGATTGGTCCTGGGTGGATTGGATGTGTTCTCTCCCTTCTATTCACCCAATATTATGTTGGCTTTAGCTATGCTTTACAAAGGACATTTTTACTGTTAGTCCTCCTCTGTAGTCTTCTTCTGTAGTCTTATTCTGTAGTCTTCTTCTGTAGTCCTCCTCTGTAGTCTTCTTCTGTAGTCCTCTTCTGTAGTCCTCTTCTGTAGTCCTCTTCTGTAGTCTTCTTCTGTAGTCCTCCTCTGTAGTCTTCTTCTGTAGTCTTCCTCTGTAGTCTTCTTCTGTAGTCCTCTTCTGTAGTCTTCTTCTGTAGTCCTCCTCTGTAGTCTTCTTCTGTAGTCCTCCTCTGTAGTCTTCTTCTGTAGTCTTCTTCTGTAGTCTTCTTCTGTAGTCCTCCTCTGTAGTCTTCTTCTGTAGTCCTCCTCTGTAGTCTTCTTCTGTAGTCCTATTCTTTACACATAGCCTACTTTTATTGTTGCCAAACTTTTCATAAAATGTAAAACTACCTGACACATTTTCACTTAAAGGTAATTTGTAACTGGACAGAGGGAATTTTTAAACACATTTAGAACGATATAAAGTACACTATTATTTTTCACACATCATTTTCATAGAAGTGGTGTTTTTAAGTGTTTTTAAGGCTATTTTGCTAACTGTGAGAGTGTTTGCCTGGGTGTATGGGTGTATGGGTGTGCAGGAACTGATTGAGTACTATCAACATTACTCCCTGAGGGAAGGCTTCCGAAGCCTGGACACAACACTGCAGTTCCCCTACAGAGAGCAGGAGAGCCCCGCTGCAATGCTCTGCACCAACAAACCTGGAGGAAAGAGTGAGTACACAGTACTATCACTATGCACACACACTACACTACTCTACACAATACTACACTACTCTACACAATACTACACTACTCTACACAATACTACACTACACTACTCAACACAATACTACACTACTCTACACAATACTACACTACTCTACACAATACTACACTACACTACTCAACACAATACTACACTACTCTACACAATACTACACTACTCTACACAATACTACACTACACTACTCAACACAATACTACACTACTCTACACAATACTACACTACTCTACACAATACTACACTACACTACTCTACACAACACTACACTACACTACTCTACTCAACACAATACTACACTACTCTACACAATACTACTCTACTCAACACAATACTACACTACTCTACTCAACACAACACTACTCTACACTACTCTACACAACACTACACTACTCTACTCTACACTACACAACACCACACTACACTACTCTACACATCACTACACTACACAACACTACACTACTCTACACTACTCTACTCTACTCTACACAACACTACACTATACTACACTACCCTACTCTACACTACACTATACTATACTAAACTACACTACACTACACTACACAACTCTACACTACTCTACACTACTCTACACTATACTATACTAAACTACACTACACTACTCTACACTACACTACACTATACTATACTAAACTACACTACACTACTCTACACTACACTACTCTACACTACACTACTCTACACTACACTACTCTACACTATACTATACTAAACTACACTACTCTACACTACACTACTCTACACTACTCTACACTATACTATACTAAACTACACTACACTACTCTACACTACACTACTCTACACTACACTACTCTACACTATACTATACTAAACTACACTACACTACTCTACACTACACTACACTACTCTACACTACACTACTCTACACTACACTACTCTACACTACTCTACACTACTCTACACTATACTATACTAAACTACACTACACTACTCTACACTACACTACACTACTCTACACTACACTACTCTACACTACTCTACACTACACTACTCTACACTACACTACTCTACACTACACTACACTACTCTACACTACACTACACTACACTACTCTACACTACTCTACACTACTCTACACTATACTATACTAAACTACACTACACTACTCTACACTACACTACACTACTCTACACTACACTACTCTACACTACTCTACACTACACTACTCTACACTACACTACTCTACACTACTCTACACTACTCTACACTACTCTACACTATACTAAACTACACTACACTACACTACTCTACACTACTCTACACTATACTAAACTACACTACACTACACTACTCTACACTATACTATACTAAACTACACTACACTACACTACTCTACACTACTCTACACTACTCTACACTACTCTACACTACTCTACACTACTCTACACTATACTATACTAAACTACACTACACTACACTACTCTACACTACTCTACACTATACTATACTAAACTACACTACACTACTCTACACTACTCTACACTATACTATACTAAACTACACTACACTACACTACTCTACACTATACTATACTAAACTACACTACACTACTCTACACTACACTACACTACACTACTCTACACTACTCTACACTATACTATACTAAACTACACTACACTACACTACTCTACACTATACTATACTAAACTACACTACACTACTCTACACTACTCTACACTATACTATACTAAACTACACTACACTACACTACTCTACACTATACTATACTAAACTACACTACACTACTCTACACTACTCTACACTACACTACACTACACTACTCTACACTACTCTACACTATACTATACTAAACTACACTACACTACTCTACACTACACTACTCTACACTACACTACACTACTCTACACTACTCTACACTACACTACTCTACACTACACTACTCTACTCTACACTACTCTATACTATACTATACTAAACTACACTACACTACACTACTCTACTCTACACTACTCTACTCTACACTACTCTACACTACACTACTCTACACTACACTACACTACTCTACTCTACACTACTCTACTCTACACAATACTACACTATACTACACTACCCTACTCTACACTACACTATACTACACTACCCTACTCTACACTACACTATACTATACTAAACTACACTACACTATACTACACTACCCTACTCTACACTACACTATACTATACTAAACTACACTACACTACACTACACTACTCTACACTACTCTACACTATACTATACTAAACTACACTACACTACTCTACACACTACTCTACACTACTCTACACTATACTATACTAAACTACACTACACTACTCTACACTACACTACACTATACTATACTAAACTACACTACACTACTCTACACACTACTCTACACTACACTATACTATACTACTCTACTCTACACTCTGGCATCCATTCATTTTAGCATGAGACAGTGACAATTTGAATGACAATACTGCTGGAATGTTTTATGTCTAGTCAAGAGATGACAGGTCTAGATGGTCTAGATGACAGGTCTAGATGGTCTAGATGACAGGTCTAGATGACAGGTCTACTAGATGGTCTAGATGACAGGTCTAGATGACAGGTCTAGATGGTCTAGATGACAGGTCTAGATGACAGGTCTACTAGATGGTCTAGATGACAGGTCTAGATGACAGGTCTAGATGGTCTAGATGACAGGTCTAGATGGTCTAGATGACAGGGCTAGATGGTCTAGATGACATGTCTACAGGTCTAGATGGTCTAGATGACATGTCTACATGTCTAGATGGTCTAGATGACAGGTCTAGATGACAGGTCTAGATGGTCTAGATGACAGGTCTAGATGGTCTAGATGACAGGTCTAGATGGTCTAGATGACAGATCTAGATGGTCTAGATGACAGGTCTAGATGGTCTAGATTACATGTCTAGATGGTCTAGATGACAGGTCTAGATGACATGTCTACAGGTCTAGATGGTCTAGATGACAGGTCTAGATGGCCTAGATGACAGGTCTAGATGGTCTAGATGACAGGTCTAGATGGTCTAGATGACAGGTCTAGATGACATGTCTACAGGTCTAGATGGTCTAGATGACAGGTCTAGATGGCCTAGATGACAGGTCTAGATGGTCTAGATGACAGGTCTAGATGGTCTAGATGACAGGTCTAGATGGCCTAGATGACAGGTCTAGATGGTCTAGATGACAGGTCTAGATGACAGGTCTAGATGGTCTAGATGACAGATCTAGATGGTCTAGATGACAGGTCTAGATGGTCTAGATGACATGTCTAGATGGTCTAGATGGTCTAGATGACATTTCTACAGGTCTAGATGGTCTAGATGACAGGTCTAGATGGTCTAGATGACAGGTCTAGATGACATGTCTACAGGTCTAGATGGTCTAGATGACAGGTCTAGATGGCCTAGATGACAGGTCTAGATGGTCTAGATGACAGGTCTAGATGACAGGTCTAGATGGCCTAGATGACAGGTCTAGATGGTCTAGATGACAGGTCTAGATGACAGGTCTACATGGTCTAGATGACATATCTAGATGACAGGTCTAGATGGTCTAGATGACAGGTCTAGATGGTCTAGATTACATTTCTACAGGTCTGGATGGTCTAGATGACAGGTCTAGATGGTCTAGATGACAGGTCTAGATGACATGTCTACAGGTCTAGATGGTCTAGATGACAGGTCTAGATGGTCTGGATGACAGGTCTAGATGGTCTAGATGACAGGTCTAAATGACTGGTCTAGGTGACAGGACAAGATGGTCGAATTGACATGTCTACAGGTCTAGATGGTCTAGATGACAGGTCTAGATGGCCTAGTTGACAGGTCTAGATTACAGGTCTACATGGTCTAGATGACAGGTCTACATGGTCTAGATAACAGGTCTAGATGGTCTAGGTGACAGGTCTAGATGACAGGTCTAGATGACAGGTCTACATGGTCTAGATGACAGGTCTACATGTTCTAGATGACAGGTCTACATGGTCTAGATGACAGATCTACATGGTCTAGATTACAGGTCTATATGGTCTAGATGACAGGTCTAGATGACAGGTCTAGATGGTCTAGATGACAGGTCTAGATGACAGGTCTAGATGGTCTAGATGACAGGTCTAGATGGTCTAGATTACAGGTCTACATGTTCTAGATGTCAGGTCTACTTGGTCTAGATGACAGGTCTACATGGTCTAGATGACAGGTCTACATGGTCTAGATGACAGGTCTACATGGTCTAGATGACAAGTCTACATGCTCTAGATGACAGGTCTACATGGTCTAGATGACAGGTCTAGATGGTCTAGATGACAGGTGAATACTGAATACTATATAGTCCTGTGTTGCTGTTACACCATGAATAAAAGACAACAGAGACAGAGGAGAAGAGGCATGTTGGATCCTGGATCCCAGTGGTGAGCAACCTGGTGCCTCAACCGGTGCGGAGATGAGATTTCACTGTAGCACCATATGTCACCGTGTGAAAAGCGCAAGAAAATCTCCCAGGGTTTGCTGAAGGTTGTTTTGCAAGTGGGGAGATAAACACAGAAAGGAAAGGCTGATGCATACAGTCAGTCAGAAGCTGCTGCCAGTCTCACTCTGATAAATGCAGTCAGTCAGAAGCTGCTGCCAGTCTCACTCTGATGAATACAGTCAGTCAGAAGCTGCTGCCAGTCTCACTCTGATAAATACAGTCAGTCAGACGCTGCTGCCAGTCTCACTCTGATGAATACAGTCAGTCAAAAGCTGCTGCCAGTCTCACTCTGATAAATACAGTCAGTCAGAAGCTGCTGCCAGTCAGCTCCGTTTGCATTTAGTTGTCTCTCAAATGTCTTTCGGCCTTAAAACAATCACACAAACAGACAGACAGACAGACAGACAGACAGACAGACAGACAGACAGACAGACAGACAGACAAAATGGAGAGAGGAAGGAGGAGGAAAGACAAGTCCCCCACTGAAATAATTGAACTCTAACCTCTCTCCTTCCCTCTCCTCCTGTCTAACGCCCCAGCTCACAGAATTCAGCTCCCTTTTTCACTTATAAATAACAAAAATAAGTTGTTCTTCTCCAAAACAGGTAAAAAAAATAATAATAATGTTTCGAGGTAGAGTTGTTTTGGGCTCCATGTAAAGCCTTCTGTGGAAAAGGTTCTACATGGAACCCAAAACAGTTCTACCAGAACCAAAAGTGTTCTACCTGGAACCCAAAACAGTTCTACCAGAACCAAAAGTGTTCTACCTGGAACCCAAAACAGTTCTACCAGAACCAAAAGTGTTCTACCTGGAACCAACAAAGGGTTCACCCGAAGAACCCATTCATGTTCTAGATATCACTTGTATGAATAAAACATCTGAGAACAGTCATATTTTACACATGAAGGTTAATCAGTCATTTTAAATGTGATATTTCTGAAATGCTAATGCATGGCTGAAATGCTAATGCATGGCTGAAATGCTAATGCACGGCTGAAATGCTAATGCATGGCTGAAATGCTAATGAATGGCTGAAATGCTAATGCATGGCTGAAATGCTAATGCATGGCTGAAATGCTAATGCACGGCTGAAATGCTAATGCACGGCTGAAATGCTAATGCATGGCTGAAATGCTAATGAATGGCTGAAATGCTAATGCACGGCTGAAATGCTAATGCATGGCTGAAATGCTAATGCATGGCTGAAATGCTAATACATGGTTATCTTCCATTTTGGACCTGACTCTATGCATATCTACATATCTGAGAAGAATCCCTCCTGGTTCCTACTTTTACAACATAGTCAACCCTCAAGAGCAGGGATGTCGATAGCATTCGGACTTCAACAACAATGTGTTATATTTCCTTGCCGTCAAAATGTTCATACAATAAACAGGCATTTCTGATGCTCCCTGACTGCAGTGATTATTAGTGAGCTGGACAGTCAATAACCTATATGAATGTAGGTCCATTATCATTCACACACCGTTTTGATTTGGTTTTAGCCATTTTAAAGTATATTGAGTTACCTGCATGATATGTGTCTAGCGGTAGATAGCTCCTCGGAGGGTTGTATGGAAACAGATATCCGACAGAGTAGAGAGGTATTAAAATCCTCATCAGATTTCTCCTCTGATCTTCCTCCACAGATACCACAGGTTGACAGGGTTCTTGTGAATCCAGGTTCACCTCATTAGTAACTAGCCAGGGTTATATATATATATATATATATATATATATATATATATCAACTGGGTGGTTGGAGCCCTGAATGCTGATTGGCTGAAAGCCGTGATCTATTTTTTAAATGTTTTATTTCACCTTTATTTAACCAGGTAGACCAGATCACCTTTATTTAACCAGGTAGACCAGATCACCTTTATTTAACCAGGTAGACCAGATCACCATTATTTAACCAGGTAGACCAGATCACCTTTATTTAACCAGGTAGACCAGATCACCTTTATTTAACCAGGTAGACCAGATCACCTTTATTTAACCAGGTAGACCAGATCACCTTTATTTAACCAGGTAGACCAGATCACCTTTATTTAACCAGGTAGACCAGATCACCTTTATTTAACCAGGTAGACCAGATCACCTTTATTTAACCAGGTAGACCAGATCACCTTTATTTAACCAGGTAGACCAGATCACCTTTATTTAACCAGGTAGACCAGATCACCTTTATTTAACCAGGTAGACCAGATCACCTTTATTTAACCAGGTAGACCAGATCACCTTTATTTAACCAGGTAGACCAGATCACCTTTATTTAACCAAGTAGACCAGATCACCTTTATTTAACCAGGTAGACCAGATCACCTTTATTTAACCAGGTAGACCAGATCACCTTTATTTAACCAGGTAGACCAGATCACCTTTATTTAACCAGGTAGGCCAGATCACCTTTATTTAACCAGGTAGACCAGATCACCTTTATTTAACCAGGTAGACCAGATCACCTTTATTTAACCAGGTAGGCCAGATCACCTTTATTTAACCAGGTTGGCTAGTTGAGATCAAGTTCTCATTTACAACTGCGACCTGGCCATGATAAAGCATAGCAGTTTGACACATACACCAACACAGAGTTACACATGGAATAAACAAACATACAGTCAATAATACAATAGAAAAAGTCTATATACAGTGTGTTTTCAAATGAGGTAGGATTAGGGAGGTAAGGCCTGGTCTTTCTTTAAAAGTAACTTCCTCACCATTTTAGATAAGCATGCTCCGTTCAAAAAATGCAGAACTAAGAACAGATATAGCCCCTGGTTCACTCCAGACCTGACTGCCCTCGACCAGCACAAAAACATCCTGTGGCGGACTGCGCTAACACCGAATAGTCCCCGCGATATGCAACTGTTCAGGGAAGTCAGGAACCAATACACACAGTCAGTCAGGAAAGCTAAAGCCAACTTCTTCAGGCAGAAGTTTGCATCCTGTAGCTCCAACTCCAAAAAGTTCTGGGACACTGTGAAGTCCATGGAGAACAAGAGCACCTCCTCCCAGCTGCCCACTGCACTGAGACTAGGTAACATGGTCACCACCGATAAACCATGATTATCGAAAACTTCAACAAGCATTTCTCAACGGCTGGCCATGCCTTCCGCCTGGCTACTCCAACCTCGGACAACAGCTCCCCCCCCCCCCCGCAGCTACTCGCCCAAGCCTCTCCAGGTTCTCCTTTACCCAAATCCAGATAGCAGATGTCCTGAAAGAGCTGCAAAACCTGGACCCGTACAAATCAGCTGGGCTGGACAATCTGGACCCTCTATTCCTGAAACTATCCGCCGCCATTGTCGCAACCCCTATTACCAGCCTGTTCAACCTCTCTTTCATATCGTCTGAGATCCCCAAGGATTGGAAAGCTGCCGCAGTCATCCCCCTCTTCAAAGGGGGCGACACCCTGGACCCAAACTGTTACAGACCTATATCCATCCTGCCCTGCCTATCTAAGGTCTTCGAAAGCCAAGTCAACAAACAGGTCACTGACCATCTTGAATCCCACCGTACCTTCTCCGCTGTGCAATCTGGTTTCCGAGCCGGTCACGGGTGTACCTCAGCCACGCTCAAGGTACTAAACGATATCATAACCGCCATCGATAAAAGACAGTACTGTGCAGCCGTCTTCATAGACCTTGCCAAGGCTTTCGACTCTGTCAATCACCGTATTCTTATCGGCAGACTCAGTAGCCTCGGTTTTTCGGATGACTGCCTTGCCTGGTTCACCAATTACTTTGCAGACAGAGTTCAGTGTGTCAAATCGGAGGGCATGCTGTCCGGTCCTCTGGCAGTCTCTATGGGGGTGCCACAGGGTTCAATTCTCGGGCCGACTCTTTTCTCTGTATATATCAATGATGTTTCTCATGCTGCGGGCGATTCCCTGATCCACCTCTACGCAGACGACACCATTCTATATACTTCCGGCCCGTCCTTGGACACTGTGCTATCTAACCTCCAAACGAGCTTCAATGCCATACAGCACTCCTTCCGTGGCCTCCAACTGCTCTTAAACGCTAGTAAAACCAAATGCATGCTTTTCAACCGTTCGCTGCCTGCACCCGCACGCCTGACCAGCATCACCACCCTGGATGGTTCCGACCTTGAATATGTGGACATCTATAAGTACCTAGGTGTCTGGCTAGACTCTAAACTCTCCTTCCAGACCCATATCAAACATCTCCAATCGAAAATCAAATCAAGAGTCGGCTTTCTATTCCGCAACAAAGCCTCCTTCACTCACGCCGCCAAACTTACCCTAGTAAAACTGACTATCCTACCGATCCTCGACTTCGGCGACGTCATCTACAAAATTGCTTCCAACACTCTACTCAGCAAACTGGATGCAGTTTATCACAGTGCCATCCGTTTTGTCACTAAAGCACCTTATACCACCCACCACTGCGACTTGTATGCTCTAGTCGGCTGGCCCTCGCTACATATTCGTCGCCAGACCCACTGGCTCCAGGTCGTCTACAAGTCCATGCTAGGTAAAGCTCCGCCTTATCTCAGTTCACTGGTTACGATGGCAACACCCATCCGTAGCACGCGCTCCAGCAGGTGCATCTCACTGATCATCCCTAAAGCCAACACCTCATTTGGCCGCCTTTCGTTCCAGTTCTCTGCTGCCTGTGACTGGAACGAATTGCAAAAATCGCTGAAGTTGGAGACTTTTATCTCCCTCACCAACTTCAAACATCTGCTATCTGAGCAGCTAACCGATCGCTGCAGCTGTACATAGTCTATTGGTAAATAGCCCACCCATTTTCACCTACCTCATCCCCATACTGTTTTTATTTATTTATTTTTATTTTTCTGCTCTTTTGCACACCAATATCTCTACCTGTACATAACCATCTGATCATTTATCACTCCAGTGTTAATCTGCATAATTGTAATTATTTGCCTACCTTCTCATGCCTTTTGCACACAATGTATATATAGACTCCCCTTTTTTCTACTGTGTTATTGACTTGTTAATTGTTTACTCCATGTGTAACTCTGTGTTGTCTGTTCACACTGCTATGCCTTATCTTGGCCAGGTCGCAGTTGCAAATGAGAACTTGTTCTCAACTAGCCTACCTGGTTAAATAAAGGTGAAATAAAAAAATAAAAAATAAAATAAATAAATAGGCCATAGTGGAGAAATAGTTACAATATAGCAATTAAACACTGGAGTGATAGATGTGCAGAAGATGAGTGTGCAAGTAGAGATACTGCAAAGGAGCAAAATAAATCAAATAAATAACAGTATGGGGATGAGGTAGTTGGATGGGCTATTTACGGATGGGCTATGTACAGGTGCAGTGATCTGTGAGCTGCTCTGACAACCGGTGCTTAAAGCTAGTGAGGGAGATATGAATCTCCAGCTTCAGTGATTTGTGCAGTTCGTTCCAGTCATTGGCAGCAGAGAACTGAAAGGAAAGGCAGCAGAAGGAGGAATTGGCTTGATGGGGATGACCAGTAAAATATACCTGCTGGAGCGCCTGCTACGGGTGGGTGCTTCTATGGTGATCAGTGAACTGAGATAAGGCGGGTGTCATGCCCTGACCTTAGAGAGCCTTTTTTATTCTCTATTTGGTTAGGTCAGGGTGTGACTTGGGTGGGCAAATCTATGTGTTCTATTTCTTTGTTGGCCGGGTATGGTTCCCAATCAGAGGCAGCTGTTTATCGTTGTCATACTTAAGCAACCCTTTTTTCCCACCTTAGATTGTGGGATCTTGTTTGTGTGTAGTCGCTTTCTGCACTGCATGTAGCTTTACGCTAGTTTTTGTATTTTGTTGTTTTTTCGGTTTTAAAATAAATAAAAATGTCTACCACGCAGCAACTTGGTCCAATCCATCTTTAAACGATTGTGACTTTACCTAGCAAAGACTTATAGATGACCTGGAGCCAGTGGGTTTGGCGACGAGTATGAAGCGAGGGCCAGCCAACGAGGGCATACAGGTCGCAGTGGTGGGTAGGATATGGGACTTTGGTAACAAAATGGATGGCACTGTGATAGACAGCATCCAATTTGCTGAGTAGAGTGTTGGAGGCTATTTTGTAAATGACATCGCAGAAGGCAAGGATTGGTAGGATGGTCAGTTTTACGAGGGTATGTTTGGCAGTATGAGTGAAGGATGCTTTGTTGCGAAATAGGAAGCCAATTCTAGATTTATTTTTGGATTGGAGATGCTTAATGTGAGTCTGGAAGGAGAGTTTACAGTCTATCCAGACACCTTGGTATTTGTAGTTGTCCACATATTCTAAGTCAGAACCTTCCAGAGTAGTGTTGCTGGATGGGCGGTCAGGTGCGGGCAGCAATCAGTTGAAGAGCATGCATTTAGTTTTACTTGCATTTAAGAGCAGTTGGAGGCCACGGAAGGAGAGTTGTATGGCATTGAAGCTCATCTGGAGGGTTGTTAACACAGTGTCCAAAGAAGGGCCAGAAATATACAGAATGGTGTCGTCTGCATAGAGGTGGATCAGAGAATCACCAGCAGCAAGAGTGACATCATTGATGTATAGAGAAGTGGGTCGGCCCGAGGATTGAACCCTGTGGCACCCCCATAGAGACTGCCAGAGGTCCGGACATCAGGCCCTCCGATTTGACACACTGAACTTTGTCTGAGAAGTAGTTGGTGAACCAGGCGAGGCAATCATTTGAGGAACCAAGGCTGTTGAGTCTGCCACTAAGAATGTGGTGATTGACAGAGTCGAAAGCCTTGGCCAGGTCGATGAATACAGCTGTACAGTATTGTCTCTTATCGGTGGCAGTTATGATATCGTTTAGGACCTTGAGCGTGACTGAAGTGCACCCATGACCAGCTCTGAAACCAGATTGCATAGCGGAGAAGGTACGGTGGGATTCGAAATGGTCAGTAATCTGTTTGTTTACTTGGCTTTCGAAGACCTTAGGGTAGGAAAGATATAGGTCTGTAGCAGTTTGGGTCAAGAGTGTCCCCCCCTTTGAAGTGGGGGATGACTACAGCTGCTTTCCAATCTTTGGGAATCTCAGACGACACGAAAGAGAGGTTGAACAGGCTAGTAATAGGGGTTGCAACAATTTCAGCAGATCATTTTAGAAAGGGTCCAGATTGTCTAGCCCGGCTGATTTGTAGGGGTCCAGATTTTGCAGCTCTTTCAGAACATCAGCTGACTGGATTTGGGAGAAGGAGAAATGGAGAAGGCTTGGGCGAGTTGCTGTTATATTGCCTGGTTCACATCAGCTCCGTTGTATTGCTCTGGACCTGCTGGTCAGATGGGACATCATATGATGGCCGAAGCAGATAGCAGGTCCTTACGGTGACATGGGCTTTGGGGTAAACACCCACACTCGAACACACACACAAAGAAACAGTCTGGACATAGTGGAGGACAGTTGGGTAAATTCCATTTCAATACCATTTAACGTCCATTCAGTTGCTCATAAAATATGAAGCATCATATGAAGAATTGAGTGTATGCTAAATTAATCAACGATAAACCAATATATCGGTACATTCTAAAAAAGGAATGGACATTTTCTAATCATGATTTCAACTCCAGTGCTCACCCTGAGGTTTTTAAAACGTAGACTACAAATAGGAAGTGGACCTAAAGGGTATTCTATAAGGCGGGGATCATTACGTACATTTTCACCAACTCAGTCAGATTGTTGTGGTTGTTTGGGTTTCTGGTCGGAGGCTGTGTTCATCTCTCAATCTGCACGCTTCTACGGCCTGATGCTGCTTCTGAGTGTTAATTAAACATGCTTTTCTCTCCTCTCCTTCTCCCTCCTCTGCTTTGCCCTCCTCTCTCCTACCTGCTCCCTCCCCTCCCCTCCCTTCTACCTGCTCCCTCCCCTCCCTTCTACCTGCTCCCTCCCCTCCCTTCTACCTGCTCCCTCCCCTCCCTCCTACCTGCTCCCTCCCCTCCCTTCTACCTGCTCCCTCCCTCCCCTCCCTTCTACCTGCTCCCTCCCTCCCCTCTCTCCTACCTGCTCCCTCCTACCAGCTCCCTCCCCCCGCTCTCCTACCTGCTCCCTCCCCTCCCTTCTACCTGCTCCCTCCTACCTGCTCCCTCCCTCCTCTCCCCTACCTACTCCCTCCTCCCGCTCTCCTACCTACTCCCCCCCTCCCCTACCTACTCCCTCCTCTCTCCTACCTGCTCCCTCCTCTCCCCTACCTACTCCCTCCTCTCTCCTACCTGCTCCCTCGCCCCGCTCTCCTACCTGCTCCCTCCCAACACTCTCCAACCTGCTCCCTCCCCCCGCTCTCCTACCTGCTCCCTCCTAACACTCTCCAACCTGCTCCCTACCCCCACTCTCCTACCTACTCCCTCCTCTCCCCTCTGCTCCCTCCTCCCGCTCTCCTACCTGCTCCCTCCCCCCTCCCCTACCTACTCCCTCCTCTCTCCTACCTGCTCCCTCCTCTCCCCTACCTACTCCCTCCTCTCTCCTACCTGCTCCCTCGCCCCGCTCTCCTACCTGCTCTCTCCCAACACTCTCCAACCTGGTCCCTCCCCCCGCTCTACTACCTGCTCCCTCCTAACACTCTCCAACCTGCTCCCTCCTCTCGCTCTCCTACCTGCTCCCTCCTAACACTCGCCAACCTGCTCCCTCCTCCCGCTCTCCTACCTGCTCCCTCCTAACACTCTCTAACCTGCTCCCTCCCCCCGCTCTCCTACCTGCTCCCTCCCAACACACTCCAACCTGCTCCCTCCCCCCGCTCTCCTACCTGCTCCCTCCTAACACTCTCCAACCTGCTCCCTCCCAACACTCTCCTACCTGCTCTCTCCCAACACTCTCCAACCTGCTCCCTACCCCCGCTCTACTACCTGCTCCCTCCTAACACTCTACTACCTGCTCCCTCCTAACACTCTCCAACCTGCTCCCTCCTCCCGCTCTCCTACCTGCTCCCTCCTAACACTCTCCAACCTGCTCCCTCCCAACACTCTCCTACCTGCTCCCTCCCCCCGCTCTACTACCTGCTCCCTCCCAACACTCTCCAACCTGCTCCCTACCCCCGCTCTACTACCTGCTCCCTCCTAACACTCTCCAACCTGCTCCCTCCTAACACTCTCCAACCTGCTCCCTCCTCCCGCTCTCCTACCTGCTCCCTCCTAACACTCTCCAACCTGCTCCCTCCCAACACTCTCCTACCTGCTCCCTCCCCCCGCTCTACTACCTGCTCCCTCCTAACACTCTCCAACCTGCTCCCTCCCCCCGCTCTCCTACCTGCCCCCCCCCCCTCCCCTACCTGCTCCCTCCCCCCGCTCTACTACCTGCTCCCTCCCAACACTCTCCAATCTGCTCCCTACCCCGGCTCTACTACCTGCTCCCTCCCAACACTCTCCAACCTGCTCCCTACCCCCGCTCTCCTACCTGCTCCCTCCTCCCGCTCTCCTACCTACTCCCCCCCCTCCCCTACCTGCTCCCTCCTAACACTCTCCAACCTGCTCCCTACCCCCGCTCTCCTACCTGCTCCCCCCCCCCCCTCCCCTACCTGCTCCCTCCCCCCCCTCCCCTACCTGCTCCCTCCCCCCCTCCCCTACCTGCTCCCTCCTCCCGCTCTCCTACCTACTCCCTCCTCTCCCCTACCTGCTCCCCCCCCCCCCTCCCCTACCTACTCCCTCCTCTCTCCTACCTGCTCCCTCCTCTCCCCTACCTGCTCCTTCCTCCCGCTCTCCTACCTGATCCCTCCTCTCCCCTACCTGCTCCTTCCTCCCGCTCTCCTACCTACTCCCTCCCGCCCCTCCCCTACCTACTCCCTCCTCTCTCCTACCTGCTCCCTCCTCTCCCCTACCTACTCCCTCCTCTCCCCTACCTGCTCCTTCCTCACGCTCTCCTACCTGCTCCCTCCTCTCCCCTACCTACTCCCTCCTCTCCCCTACCTGCTCCTTCCTCCCACTCTCCTACCTACTCCCTCCCGCCCCTCCCCTACCTACTCCCTCCTCTCTCCTACCTGCTCCCTCCTCTCCTTCCTCCCACTCCCCTACCTGCTACTGACTACTTAGAATGCGTAGTGAGTCTAGTGAGTCTGGCTCCCTCCATCTCACCTCGCTCCCTCCATCTCACCATCTCACCTCGCTCCCTCCATCTCACCATCTCACCTCGCTCCCTCCATCTCACCTCGCTCCCTCCATCTCACCTCGCTCCCTCCATCGCACCTCGCTCCCTCCATCTCACCATCTCACCTCGCTCCCTCCATCTCACCTCGCTCCCTCCATCTCACCTCGCTCCCTCCATCTCACCTCGCTCCCTCCATCTCACCATCTCACCTCGCTCCCTCCATTTCACCATCTCACCTCGCTCCCTCCATCTCACCATCTCACCTCGCTCCCTCCATCTCACCATCTCACCTCGCTCCCTCCATCTCACCATCTCACCTCGCTCCCTCCATCTCACCATCTCACCTTGCTCCCTCCATCTCGCCATCTCACCTCGCTCCCTCCATCTTGCTGGAAATGTTTGTGTGTGTGTGTAAGTGTAGTGTGTGTGTGTGTGTGTGTGTGTGTGCAGGGGGGTCAGGGGTTCTATGTGGGTATATGTGTGTTTGTGTACATGCCTGCATGCATATTTGTTACACTCTGTATGTGTGTGTGTGTACAATCATAGTGTTATTTCATATGTGTGTGTTAGCACCAAGACGAAATCAGCCTATTTAAGCTGTCAGGTCAGTGAAGCATTTTTCCACTACAGCAGTAGTAATACAGGCCAAACCTGCCATGTACCCAGCAGAGCTAACCAGCTCCAGCTCCATATCTGTCTTTTTCCTTTGTTATCTTACTGTGTGCATGACTGCAGCTCACAGACAGGCAGGCAGGCAGGCAGCCAGGCAGACAGGCAGGCAGGCAGGCAGCCAGGCAGACAGGTATTTCAGTCAAGGTATTTCACATCAGCAGCAGACAGAGGTTGT
Organism: Oncorhynchus mykiss; assembly: GCF_057628025.1. Taxonomy (NCBI): domain Eukaryota; kingdom Metazoa; phylum Chordata; class Actinopteri; order Salmoniformes; family Salmonidae; genus Oncorhynchus; species Oncorhynchus mykiss. The sequence continues at coordinate 8,655,320 of NC_143036.1, read as the reverse complement.
CTGGCACTCTCTCTCTCACACACGCCAACTTTGTCTCAGAGCATTTCGTTATATTTTGTACGTAGATCCGAGACACTCCAATTAGTATGATGTGCTACGTTTCGTATGGTATGTATTAGTTTGTGGATGTCCATCACCCATTTCGTATGATATGTTACAAATTACAATTCGTATCATACAGTATGTTATAAATTTGCAAAAATAACAATATGCTATGAATTTGAAAATGTATGTTATGTTATGAATTCCAATTTATTGTGGCTAACGTTGGCTAGGTTGCTAATTCTAATGTTTGGGGTTAAGGTTAGGGTTAAGATAAGGAGTTAGGTTAAAAGGGTTAAGGTTAGGCTTAGGGGAAGGGTTAGCTCACATGCTAAGTACTATAGTTGCAAAGTAGCAAAAACATTAGTAAGTAGTTCAAATGTTGCTGATTAGCTCAACCGGTAAAGTCGTTCATGATGAGATTTGAACACGCAACCTTTGCCTTGCTAGACGTTTGCGTTATAGTCTGTGTAGCCTACAAACTTACCCGCAACTTTTCTAACTGCTGCATTCCCTGTCTTAGTAATCATAAGCACAATTGAATGTTATTTTTTTTAGGAGGGGAGTATGCTACCTGTAGCTATTCACATGTTTTACACAAATACACTACATCACCAAAAGAATGTGGAAACCTGCTCATCGAACTTCTCATCCCAAAATCATGGGCATCAATATGGGGTTGGTCCCCACTTTTGCTGCTATAACAGCCTCCATTCTTCTGGAAAGGCTTTCCACTAGATGTTGGAACATTTCTGCAGGGACTTGCTTCCATCCAGCGTTAGTGAGGTTGGGCACTGATGTTGGGCGATTAAGCTTGTTTTGCAGTCTATTCATAACCAAAGTTGTTCAATGGGGTTGAGGCCAGGGTTCTGTGCAGGCCAGTCAAGTTCTACCGCACCGATCTCAACAGGTCCATTTCTGTATGGACCTCACTTTGTGCATGCTAAAAAAGGAAAAGGCCTATCCCAAACTGTTGCCACAAAGTTAGATGCACAGCATTATCAACAATGTCATTGTATGCTGGAGCGTTAAGATTTCCCTTCACTGGAACTAAGGGGCCTGAACCATGAAAAACAGTCCCAGACCGTTATTCCTCCTCCACCAAACTTTACAGTTGGCGCTATGCATTCGGGCGGTTGGCGTTCTCCTGGCATCTGCCAAATCCAGATTTGTCCCTCAGACTGCCGATAATGAAAAGTAATTCATCACTCCAGATAATGCTTTTCCACTACTCCAGAATCCAAAAGCTTTACACCACTCCAACCGATGCTTGGCATTGTACATGGTGATGTTAGGTTTGTGTGCAGCTGCTCCGCCATGTAAACCCATTTCATGAAGCTCCCGGTGAACAGTTCTTGTGCTGATGTTGCTTCCAGAGGCAGTTTGGGACTTGGTAGTGAGTGTTGCAACCGAGGACAGATTATTTATTTTACACATTACGCGCTTCAGCACTCGGCGGCCCCGTTCTGTGAGCTTGTGTGGCCTACCACTTCGTGGCTGAGCCATTGTTGCTCCTAGACTTTTCCACTTCACAATAACAGCACTTACAGTTGACCGGGGAAGGTCTAGCAGGGCAGACATTTTACGAACTGACTTGTTGAAAAGGTGGCATCCTATGACAGGGCCACATTGAAAGTCCACTGAGCTCTTCAGTAAGGCCATTCTACTGCCAATGTTTGTCTTTGGAGATTGCATGGTTGTGTGCTCGATTTTATACACCTGTCAGCAACGGGTGTGGCTGAAATAGCCGAATCCACTAATTTGAAGGGGTGTCCACATACTTTTGCACATATAGTGAACAGTGGCAGTCGGTGCCATTTAAGATGAGGGAGGATGATTTATTTTTCTCATGAGCATGTCCTTATTTCTATTAGAGCATATTGGATGACAGTCATTCATATTCCATTCACCCAGTTCAATGTAACATCGATAGGTTTAGACTACTACATGATTCTACAATTATCCCTATACCCATCATGAGGTTGCTACAACCTAGCATATGAATGAAAGTTGACAACGTAGATGCACACATGTCGAGAGTAAAATTTGAGGTGACAGACAGTGACACATTCAAAACCGTCTTGCAAACTCTTGCCTGCATCTAGCTGATCTAGATTGTAATCATTAGTCTAACTGTTGCAAATTAGAGTTTATATTGGACAAATCCTGGTATGTTTATCCTAGTTTAGTTCTATTTGCTTATGTTTAAGAAAAGTTTTACAACAGAATCGGTGAAATGAATACACCCCTGATCACACGTAAACATAGATCACTTTCATAGCAGCCACTTTGTATTCCTTCTCACATCTATGCTCTCTCTTCCTCTCACCTCCTCCCTTCACTTGTGTAAATTCCACAAATTAACTTTTAACACAGCACACCTGTTAATAGAAATGCATTCCAGTTGACTACCTCATGAAGCTAGTTGAGAGAATGTCAAGAGTGTGCAAAACTGTCATCACTGGCATCACTGGCTATTTGGGCGGGATTTGTTTTATACGTAGTCTATGATCTGTTAAAGATAACATAGTCTTTGTTCTGTTAAAGATAACATATTCTATGATCTGTTAAAGATAACGTAGTCTGTGGTCTGTTAAAGATAACGTAGTCTGTGGTCTGTTAAAGATAACGTAGTCTTTGTTCTGTTAAAGATAACATAGTCTATGGTCTGTTAAAGATAACATAGTCTATGGTCTGTTAAAGATAACATATTATATGATCTGTTAAAGATAACATAGTCTGTGGTCTGTGAAAGATAAGAGTCTTTGGTCTGTGAAAGATAACATAGTTTATGGTCTGTTAAAGATAACATATTCTCTGATCTGTTAAAGATAACATAGTCTGTGGTCTGTTAAAGATAACATAGTCTGTGGTCTGTTAAAGATAACGTCGTCTGTGGTCTGTTAAAGATAACGTAGTCTGTGGTCTGTTAAAGATAACGTAGTCTTTGTTCTGTTAAAGATAACATAGTCTGTAGGGTGTTGAAGATAACATAGTCTGTAGTGTGTTGAAGGTAACATAGTCTGTAGTGTGTTGAAGATTATTTATCATCCAATAAGATACAGTCTATGGTCAGTTTAAAATAGCACAGCATCCAATAAGATACAGTCTATGGTCAGTTTAAGATAGCACAGCATCCAATAAGATACAGTCTATGGTCAGTTTAAGATAGCACAGCATCCAATAAGATACAGTCTATGGTCAGTTTAAGATAGCACAGCATCCAATAAGATACAGTCTATGGTCAGTTTAAGATAGCACAGCATCCAATAAGATACAGTCTATGGTCAGTTTAAGATAGCACAGCATCCAATAAGATACAGTCTATGGTCAGTTTAAGATAGCACAGCATCCAATAAGATACAGTCTATGGTCAGTTTAAGATAGCACAGCATCCAATAAGATACAGTCTATGGTCAGTTTAAGATAGCACAGCATCCAATAAGATACAGTCTATGGTCAGTTTAAGATAGCACAGCATCCAATAAGATACAGTCTATGGTCAGTTTAAGATAGCACAGCATCCAAGAAGAGACAGATTGAAGGAACCTTCAAATGGTCCAGTTTATAATTAAACCCGCCACCCGTATGAGTGTGGATTATGCTGTTGACACAATCCAGGCCACAATCAAAACAGACACTTCATTTGGACGGGATGTGCCCCGGCTTTGCACAAATCATTCCTTTAAATGGGGCTGGGATAAGAAAGAAGAGAGAAAAGGGAGTGATGTGATTGTGCATGCCTCAACATCTCCCTCAGACTGTCTGGAGTGAAAGAGAGGATAACATCCATGTGTGTGAGAGAAAGAGAGACAGACAGAGAGAGAAATAGAGAGCGAGAAGGAGAAATACAGAGAGGGAGAAAGGGGAGAGAGAGAGGGGTAGAGAGAGAAATAGACAGAGAGAGAGAGAGAGACAGAAAAGGGAGAGGGAGAGGGGTAGAGAGAGGGAGAGGGGAGAGAAAGAGGGTGTGAAGAGAGAGAGAGAGAGAGAGAAAGAGGGGGTGAAGAGAGAGAGAGAGATAAAGAGGGGGTGAAGAGAGAGAGAGAGAAGGGTGAATAAAGACATTTCAAATGTCATGGACAAAGGGGGAAAAAATAAACATAAATATGGGTTGTATTTTCAATGGTGTTTGTTCTTCACTGGTTGCCCTTTTCTTGAGGCAACAGGTCACAAATCTTGCTGCTGTGATGGCACACAGTGGAATTTCACCCAGTAGATATGGGAGTTTATGGGTCTGTGTAATCTGAGGGAAATATGTGTCTCTAACATGGTCATACATTTGGCAGGAGGTTAGGAAGTGCAGCTCAGTTTCCACCTCATTTTGTGGGCAGTATGCACATAGCCTGTTTTCTCTTGAGAGCCATGTCTGCCTACGGCAGCCTTTCTCAATAGCAAGGCTATGCTCACTGAGTCTGTACATAGTCAAAGCTTTCCTTAATTTTGGGTCAGTCACAGTGGTCAGGTATTCTGTCTACTCAAATTCTTTGCAACGTGTCAAGTAATTAGCTTTTTGTTTTCTCATTATTTGGTTGGGTCTAATTGTGTTGCTGTCCTGGGGCTCTGAGGGGTGTGTTTGTGTTTGTGAACAGAGCCCCAGGACCAGCTTGCTTAGGGGGCTCTTTCCCAGGTTCATCTCTCTGTAGGTGTTTTACGTTGAACAGAGAGGACATTTTACCAGAATTCTGCATGCAGTCTCAATTTGTTGTTTGTCACATTTTGCGAATTCTTGGTTGGTGAGCGGACCCCAGACCTCACAACCACAAAGGGCAATGGGCTCTATAACTGATTCAAATATTTTTAGCCAGATCCCAGATATGTTGAATTTTACGTTCCTTTTGATGGCATAGAAGGCCCTTCTTGCCTTGTCTCTCAGATCGTTAACAGATTTGTGGAAGTTACCTGTGGCACTGATGTTTAGGCCAAGGTATGTATAGTTTTTTGTGTGCTCTAGGGCAACTGTGTCTAGATGGAATTTGTATTTGTGGTCCTGGCGACTGGACCTCGTTTGGAACACCATTATTTTGGTCTTACTGAGATTTACTGTCCCAGGTCTGTCAGGGCCCAGGTCTGTCAGGGCCCAGGTCTGTCAGGGCCCAGGTCTGTCAGAATCTGTGCAGAATATCTAGGTGCTGCTGTTGGCCCTCCTTGGTTGGTGACAGAAGCACCAGATCATCAGCAAACAGTAGACATTTGACTTCAGATTCTAGCTGGGTGAGTCCGGATGCTGCAGACTGTTCTAGTGCCCTCGCCAATTCTCTCTCCCTCTCTTACTCTCTCTCGCTCTCTCCCCCTCCCCCCTTCTCTCTTTCTCCACAGTGTTCACCCCTAAGGTGATAGGTGTGGCGAAAGCCCGCTATGACTTCAGCTCCAGGGACACCAGAGAGCTGTCTCTACAGGAGGGAGACGTGGTTAAAATCTACACCAAGTCAGGAGCCAATGGCTGGTGGAGGGGAGAGGTCAACGGCAGGGTGAGTGCCCCCCCCCCCCCCCCCCCCAGACACCAATCAGTTTCTCCAGTTAATCACCTGTCTGTTATTTATATATATATTTATATGAGTTGGGGAGAGAGAGTCACATACAAAACAACCAAACACACAAACATACAGTGCAATGTGATATTTACGTTTTTTTAAAATGTTTAATACATTTGCAAACATTTTCCCCGAAAAACAGTTTTTGCTTTTTCATTATGGGGTATTGCGTGTATATTGATGAGGGGAAGAATATTTGTTGTGATTTAATACATTTTAGAAAAAGTCCCTGTACCCTGTACATACCATGTATACACACCAACACAGCACCCGGTTAGGTCTACTCTTTGATATTGCATATGAACACGTCCTATTCTAAGGCAGTATGTGTGCATGTTTTCATGTGAGTGGGGCCTAAGAGAGCGTTTTTGTGCGAATGTCTGTATAGACTGATATCTGTTGTCTGTCTGTCTGACTCTGCTGCTAAAGTGATCACTAAATAGCTCTGTAGCAGAGTAGTGCCTGCCGCTCTTTAGAGGGGGATAGATGGGCCGGTGTTATCTAGTATTGCCTGATTCTTTAGAGGGGGATAGATGGGCCAGTGTTATCTAGTATTGCCTGATTCTTTAGAGGGGGATAGATGGGCCGGTGTTATCTAGTATTGCCTGATTCTTTAGAGGGGGATAGATGGGCCAGTGTTATCTAGTATTGCCTGATTCTTTAGAGGGGGATAGATGGGCCGGTGTTATCTAGTAACGCCTGATTCTTTAGAGGGGGATAGATGGGCCGGTGTTATCTAGTATTGCCTGATTCTTTAGAGGGGGATAGATGGGCCAGTGTTATCTAGTATTGCCTGATTCTTTAGAGGGGGATAGATGGGCCGGTGTTATCTAGTAACGCCTGATTCTTTAGAGGGGGATAGATGGGCCGGTGTTATCTAGTAACGCCTGATTCTTTAGAGGGGGATAGATGGGCCGGTGTTATCTAGTATTGCCTGATTCTTTAGAGGGGGATAGATGGGCCGGTGTTATCTAGTAACGCCTGATTCTTTAGAGGGGTAAGATGGGCCGGTGTTATCTAGTATTGCCTGATTCTTTAGAGGGGATAGATGGGCCGGTGTTATCTAGTATTGCCTGATTCTTTAGAGGGGGATAGATGGGCCGGTGTTATCTAGTAACGCCTGATTCTTTAGACGGGATAGATGGGTCGGTGTTATCTAGTAACGCCTGATTCTTTAGAGGGGGATAGATGGGCCGGTGTTATCTAGTATTGCATGATTCTTTAGAGGGGGATAGATGGGCCGGTGTTATCTAGTAACGCCTGATTCTTTAGAGGGGATAGATGGGCCGGTGTTATCTAGTAACGCCTGATTCTTTAGAGGGGGATAGATGGGCCGGTGTTATCTAGTAACGCCTGATTCTTTAGAGGGGATAGATGGGCCGGTGTTATCTAGTAACGCCTGATTCTTTAGAGGGGATAGATGGGCCGGTGTTATCTAGTATTGCCTGATTCTTTAGAGGGGGATAGATGGGCCAGTGTTATCTAGTATTACCTGATTCTTTAGAGGGGGATAGATGGGCCGGTGTTATCTAGTAAATTCTGATTCTTTAGAGGGGGATAGATGGGCCGGTGTTATCTAGTATTGCCTGATTCTTTAGAGGGGGATAGATGGGCCAGTGTTATCTAGTATTGCCTGATTCTTTAGAGGGGGATAGATGGGCCGGTGTTATCTAGTAAATTCTGATTCTTTAGAGGGGGATAGATGGGCCGGTGTTATCTAGTATTGCCTGATTCTTTAGAGGGGGATAGATGGGCCAGTGTTATCTAGTATCGCCTGATTATTTAGAGGGGGATAGATGGGCCGGTGTTATCTAGTAACGCCTGATTCTTTAGAGGGGGATAGATGGGCCGGTGTTATCTAGTAACGCCTGATTCTTTAGAGGGGGATAGATGGGCCGGTGTTATCTAGTAAGTGGTGTTATCTAGTATCTGGTATAGTACAGGTTATCTGGCTAACATGATGAAACTCAGGTGTCCCCTTGAAGATTATTGGTGGATGAATGAGTCCACACACACCCACACACCCATACACACTACTCCCCCTTTCATTTCTCATTGCCTTTCTTATTTTCTTCTGCAGGTGGGCTGGTTTCCATCTACCTACGTGGAGGAAGGAGAGGAATGAGTCATGGAGAAAAGAGGAAAATACAGAGAGACGGAGAGACCGACAGAGTGAACCGATTGGCTGTTCGGCCTGAACTGGACATTCTATGGCTTATCTGATTGCTCGCTGAGAACTTGACATTCTATGGTTGACCCTCCTATTGGCTGTTGCCTCAATAACGACCCAGAATCCTCCTGGGAGAATAGAGGGTTCCTCGATGGAATAGTGACTGGTTGTCTCTGGTCTGCCTCTTCAACAGACTAGCAGCTTGGCTGTCATAATGGGAAGGACCTTTGCAAGAACCAAGATCCCTACTTCCGTCAATCCCTCTCCCCTAACTCAGCTACTGCAGGTTGTCTCTTAAATGCCGCACATCCGTTCATCCATCCATCCATCCATCTGCACCACTCAGGATATAGCTAAGACTGTCTAAAAGGAAAGAGAAAAGAGAGAGCGAGAGAAGAGACTGAGAGAGGAGGCAGGGATTTGCCACACCGCAGGGCTTTGTCTGTCCTGACCTTGCCTGTGTTGCTCTGTTCCACTTACCTTGGTGATTATTGATGACTTGATGCAGCGGCATCCCCATACACACACACACACACACACACACACATACACGGCTGGAAACGCTGTCATGAAACACCTCCCAAACCACTCCACACAGATTACAATAACTGAACACAACACACATTCTCCCCTACAAACCTCACGGTGTTGTGTTGTCTTTGCTATTAGCCTCCCCATGTTCTCAACTCTCCAGCTGTTCAGCAGGCTGGGTACGGGGCTGTCGCTGTGTGTTGATTTGATAGGGGTCTGGCTGGTTTCTGAGGGAACAAGCTAGTGTTGCCATGCTACCCTACGACTCTCTCTCTCAATTCAATTCAATTCAAGGGGCTTTATTGACATGGGAAACATATGTTAACATTGCCAAAGCAAGTGAGGTAGATAATATACAAAAGTGAAATAAACAATAAACAGTAAACATTACACTCACAGAAGTTCCAAAAGAATAAAGATATTGCAAATGTCATATTATGTCTACATACCTGTATAATATCTCTCTCTCCTCTCTTTCTCCTTATCAAATCAAATCAAACCAAATGTATTTGTCACATGTGCCGATATACATTTGTAGACCTTACCGTGAAATGCTTACTTTACAAGCCCTTATCCAACAATGCAGTTCAAGAAATAGAGTTAAGAAAATATTTACTAAATAAACTAAAGTTAAAAAAACAGGGAATGTATTGACGCCTCTTGCCTCAGTGCTTTAGACCGAACTCCGGAGCACCCCGGATGGCAGGAAGCTTGGCCCCAGAGATGAACTGGGCTGTACAGACTACCCTCAGTAGCGCCTTGCCTTCAGCTGCTAAGCAGTTGCCGTACCAGGCGGTGATGCAACCGGTCAGGATGCTCTCGATGGTGCAGTTGTAGACCTTTTTGAGGATCTGGGGACCCATGTCCTCTTCACAGCATTGTTGCTGTGTTTGGACCATGATAGTTTGTTGGTGATGTGGACATCAAGGAACTTGAAACTCTCGACCCGCTCCACTTAAGCCCCGTCGATTGGGGGCCTGTTAGGCCCTCCTTTTCCTGTAGTCCACGGTCAGCTCCTTAGTCTTGCTCACATTGAGAGAGAGGTTGTTGTCCTGGCACCACACTGCCAGGTCTCTGACCTCCTCCCTATAGGCTGTCTCATTGTTGTCATTGATCAGGCCTACCACTGTTGTGTCATCAGCAAACTTAATAATGGTGTTGGAGTCGTGCTTGGCCATTCGTGGGTGAACAGGGAGTACGTGGCAGATGTGTTGTTGCCTACCCTCACCACCTGGAGGAGACCTGTCAGGAAGTCCAGGATCCATTTGTAGAGGGAGATGTTTAGTCCCAGGATCCTTAGTTTTAGTGATGAGCTTTGAGGACACCCTCTTTCTACGTATTTCACTGTCTCTCTTTATCTCTCTCACTCTTTCTCTATACCCCTCCTCCCCTCTCCCACTCCTCTCTCTTTCTGTATCCCTCCTACCCTCTCCCCCTCCTCTCTCTCTCTATACCCCTCCTCCCTTCTCCCCCTCCTCCCCTCTCCCCCTCCTCTCTCTTTCTGTACCTCTCCTCCCCTCTCCCCCTCCTCCCCTCTCCCCCTCCCCCCTCTCCCCCTCATCTCTCTCTCTATACCCCTCCTCCCCTCTCCCCCTCCTCTCTCTTTCTGTACCCCTCCTCCCCTCTCCCCCTCCCCTCTCCCCTCTTCCCTGAAGAGGGTTTCCAGTAGACATTCCAAGCAGTGCCTTCTTTCCTTGTTAATCCTCTAATGAGAGGGATTTAGCAAGGGAATAATAACTTTACAGACACTCAAATACCCACTCAGACAGGCAGTATAATATATCATGCTGTAGTTACCACAGACAAGAATGGGATTCATGTCAGAAGAATAGGATTAATGTTAGAAGAATTGGATTAATGTGAGAAGAATGGGATTAATGTGAGAAGAATGGGATTAATGTCAGAAGAATGGGAATAATGTTAGGAGAATGGGATTAATGTGAGAAGAATGGGATTAATGTCAGAAGAATGGGAATAATGTTAGGAGAATGGGATTAATGTGAGAAGAATGGGATTACTGTCAGAAGAATGGGAATAATGTTAGGAGAATGGGATTAATGTCAGAAGAATGGGAATAATGTGAGAAGAATGGGATTAATGTGAGAAGAATGGGATTAATGTCAGGAGAATGGGATTAATGTTAGGAGATTGGGATTAATGTCAGGAGAATGGGATTAATGTCAGAAGAATGGGATTAATGTTAGGAGAATGGGATTAATGTGAGAAGAATTGGATTAATGTGAGAAGAATGGGATTAATGTGAGAAGAATGAGATTAATGTGAGAAGAATGGGATTAATGTCAGGAGAATGGGATTAATGTTAGGAGAATGGGATTAATGTGAGAAGAATGGGATTAATGTGAGAAGAATGGGATTAATGTGAGAGGAATGGGATTAATGTGAGAAGAATGGGATTAATGTGAGAAGAATGGGATTAATGTGAGAAGAATGGGATTAATGTGAGAAGAATGAGATTAATGTGAGAAGAATGAGATTAATGTGAGAAGAATGGGATTAATGTCAGGAGAATGGGATTAATGTGAGAAGAATGAGATTAATGTGAGAAGAATGGGATTAATGTGAGAGGAATGGGATTAATGTGAGAGGAATGGGATTAATGTGAGAGGAATGGGATTAATGTGAGAAGAATGGGATTAATGTGAGAAGAATGGGATTAATGTGAGAAGAATGGGATTAATGTGAGAAGAATGAGATTAATGTTAGGAGAATGGGATTAATGTCAGAAGAATGGGATTCATGTTAGGAGAATGGGATTAATGTTAGGAGATTGGGATTAATGTTAGGAGAATGGGATTAATGTTAGGAGAATGGGATTAATGTTAGGAGAATGGGATTAATGTTAGGAGATTGGGATTAATGTTTGGAGAATGGGATTAATGTTAGGAGAATGGGATTAATGTTAGGAGAATGGGATTAATGTTAGGAGATTGGGATTAATGTTAGGAGAATGGGATTAATGTTAGGAGAATGGGATTAATGTTAGGAGAATGGGATTAATGTTAGGAGAATGGGATTAATGTTAGGAGATTGGGATTAATGTTAGGAGAATGGGATTAATGTTAGAAGAATGGGATTAATGTTAGGAGAATGGGATTAATGTTAGGAGAATGGGATTAATGTTAGGAGAATGGGATTAATGTTAGAAGAATGGGATTAATGTTAGGAGAATGGGATTAATGTTAGAAGAATGGGATTAATGTTAGGAGAATGGGATTAATGTTAGGAGAATGGGATTAATGTTAGAAGAATGGGATTAATGTTAGGAGAATGGGATTAATGTTAGGAGAATGGGATTAATGTTAGGAGAATGCGATTAATGTTAGGAGAATGCACTGTCACAAGGACCTGTTTCGCCGTGTCTGAATCCCCCTGACCTTGACTGACAGGTGTATCAACGTCTCAATGTGTTGATAAAAGTTCTGTACGATGCTTGTTGAAGTGGTGACGTCTGGGAGGTGGTTTACCACTGGGAGGAGAGCGGCTGGCAAGACACACACACACACACACACACACGGCACAGCCATATCCATAGATGTTCATAATATAATATGACATGATTACAAACTACATATGTGATGTATATATTATTATAAATATTATATTGGGGAACAAAACATATGAAACGATCAGGGTATATAACTATAATGAAGAGGTCCCCCTGTCCCGTGGGTCATATTCATTAGGCACTAAACAGAAAAAAAACATCTGAACTGAAACAGGATGGGACTACCCGACGACCTTTCGTTTTCTTCAGTTGCCTAACGTTTTGCTGTGGTGTGCACTCCTGGGTGCACTCCTGCTGTCTTCCCCTGGCTCTTCTGTGTGTTGATGCTGGTCATTGTGACACAAAATGCATTATGATGTGACTCTGGTCCTTGGAATGCTGGGAAATGTTTCTCTTTTTTTTTTTTTTACTACACTGTACGTCTCAAGGGAAAGTAGGGTTTGGACTGTAACAAGGAATCAGTGGAGTGAGAAACTTTAAAGCGTTATCCTCTGTGCTGATCTGAACGGTTTCCCACCCCAATGGCATTATCAGGCTTTTATTAGGCAGCTCCTATTCCAGCATTACTCATGTGCTTTTTCTTTGTTGATGTGCCGGATAATGTCTTGATAATGATGAAATGTGTAAAAGAAGAGACGTGTTCTGTTATACATGTTTATTTTGGAATTATACTGATAGAATATAATGGTGTGTGTGTACAGGTTTCATTGTAAAATGTCCCCATCCATCCACCCACCCCTACTCTATTGTGTTTTACCTGCAGTGCAGGTTAGCCACCGCCAGATGGCAGCAGCATTAGCACATCTCTCTCCTCCACCTCTTTCTCTGCCTGTTTCTCCTCCACCTTGTTCTCTGCCTGTCTCTCCTCCACCTCTTTCTCTGCCTGTCTCTCCTCCACCTCGTTCTCTGCCTGTCTCTCCTCCACCTCTTTCTCTGCCTGTCTCTCCTCCACCTCTTTCTCTGCCTGTCTCTCCTTCACCTCTTTCTCTGCCTGTCTCTCCTCCACCTCTTTCTCTGCCTGTCTCTCCTCCACCTCTTTCTCTGCCTGTCTCTCCTCCACTTCTTTCTCTGCCTGTCTCTCCTCCTCCTCTTTCTCTGCCTGTCTCTCCTCCACCTCTTTCTCTGCCTGTCTCTCCTCCTCTTGCTCTGCCTGTCTCTCCTCCACCTCTTTCTCTGCCCGTCTCTCCTCCACCTCTTCTCTGCCCGTCTCTCCTCCACCTCGTTCTCTGCCCGTCTCTCCTCCACCTCGTTCTCTGCCTGTCTCTCCTCCTCCTCTTTCTCTGCCTGTCTCTCCTCCACCTCTTTCTCTGCCCGTCTCTCCTCCACCTCTTTCTCTGCCTGTCTCTCCTCCTCCTCTTTCTCTGCCTGTCTCTCCTCCACCTCTTTCTCTGCTTGTCTCTCCTCCACCTCTTTCTCTGCCTGTCTCTCCTCCACCTTGTTCTCTGCCTGTCTCTCCTCCACCTCTTTCTCTGCCTGTCTCTCCTCCACCTCTTTCTCTGCCTGTCTCTCCTCCACTTCTTCCTCTGCCTGTCTCTCCTCCACCTCTTTCTCTGCCCGTCTCCTCCACCTCTTTCTCTGCCCGTCTCTCCTCCACCTCGTTCTCTGCCTGTCTCTCCTCCTCCTCTTTCTCTGCTTGTCTCTCCTCCACCTCTTTCTCTGCCTGTCTCTCCTCCACCTCTTTCTCTGCCTGTCTCTCCTCCACCTCGTTCTCTGCCTGTCTCTCCTCCACCTCTTTCTCTGCCTGTCTCTCCTCCACCTCTTTCCTCATGTTCTACAGTATCTATTGTCTCTTCCTATAACAGTGTGGGCTGGGGATGTTCAAATACATCAGGAGATGCTTTAGGCACCATAGACACAACAGTGATAACCTTTCAGGTTGCAACCAGTCTCTCTATGCACGGGATCTAGGGATCTACTCTCCCTCAGAGAGATAGGAACAGTCTTTCTATGCATGGGATCTAGGGATCTACTCTCCCTAAGAGAGATAGGAACAGTATTTCTATGCATGGGATCTAGGGATCTACTTACCCTCAGAGAGATAAAAACAGTCTTTCTATGCATGGGATCTAGGGATCTACTCTCCCTCAGAGAGATAGGAACAGTCTTTCTATGCAGGGATCTAGGGATCTACTTACCCTCAGAGAGATAGGAACAGTCTCTCTATGCACGGGATCTAGGGATCTGCTCTCCCTCAGAGAGATAGGAACAGTATTTCTATGCATGGGATCTAGGGATCTACTTACCCTCAGAGAGATAGGAACAGTATTTCTATGCATGGGATCTAGGGATCTACTTACCCTCAGAGAGATAAGAACAGTATTTCTATGCATGGGATCTAGGGATCTACTCTCCCTCAGAGAGATAGGAACAGTCTTTCTATGCATGGATCTAGGGATCTACTCTCCCTGTTGACAGTAAGAGGTTTACACTAGCAGGGTTTCTTCCTCCCCTGTGTGTCTCTGTATCCTATATCCTCTACACAGAGATAACATAATAAAGCCAAAAGGTTATCAGTGATCTGATCTTTACACTATCTATCCTCACCAAGATCACCCACTACATCCATATTTCTCCGTCTCTCTCTCTCTGTCTCTCTCTCTCTGTCCCTCTCTCTGTCTCTATCTCTCTGTCCCTCTCTCTGTCTCTATCTTTCTGTCCCTCTCTCTGTCTCTCTCTCTCTCTGTCCCTCTCTCTGCTGTCTGTACCCGTGTCTCTCAGTTATGGTACTCTGATTGTTCCATTGTTCACATTGTTCTACCATCCTTCATGAAGCCAAAATATGTATATTATACTGTAGCTATACTTGACATGGTCGAGGGTAGGGAACCTTGTTCCTGGGGTGTTGTAGGTGCTGCAGGATTTTGTCCCGACTCGGCACCACACCGTGACACTTAGTTAATGGATCAGTTCAAGTGATTAACTATATTCAACACACCTGGTCTTCCAGGTTGGTTAAGTCGTAAACATGAAGTGCCTGCAGCCCTCCAAGAGCAGGGTTACCCACCGCTTTGGTCTACAGTCTAAACACCATGGTAACCTGCCACTGTGGCCTAACTATCCCGTAGCGGTGCGATCTGTGTCAGTGTGTATCATCACAGCGTAGTGCTGTGTCATACTGTAGATATGTAAATATCACACAATAAACATGTGCATATTGCTTTAAAAAAATAATATATATATATATCATCACAGCGTCTGTCTTTCTTCTTCTCTCTGATAGCTGCTTAAACGTTTCCTGTTTTTAAATTAGCTTCAGACGAAGTGGGATTCATTATGTCGTCTTTACTGTTGGAAAGGCTCTTGTTTTTCAAGGAGAGGTTATTTTCACGTACAGTAGATTTGAATCTCAACCACTGGAGTGCCTGTTCCAGACTTCCATTTGGCTAATTGTTGTGCATCTGAGGAGGTAAAGGACTAAACAAAGGAACATGCTGTTAGCAGGTCAATGACAGAGGGAAGAGAGAACAGATAATTTAGAAAACAGAAGAGATGGTCATTCTATGGAGATGTAGTCAGTGGTGTGTCACAATGTAGCGTTGGTGTAATGCTATTCATTCAGCCCCCCATCCCAGTCACAGACCAGGGAGATGAGAGAGGACTTTCACCCCCCCATCTTAGTCACAGACCAGGGAGATGAGAGAGGAGTTTAAGCCCCCCCATCTTAGTCACAGACCAGGGAGATGAGAGAGGAGTTTAACCCCCCCCATCTTAGTCACAGACCAGGGAGATGAGAGAGGACTTTCACCCCCCCATCCCAGTCACAGACCAGGGAGATGAGAGAGGACTTTCACCCCCCCATCTTAGTCACAGACCAGGGAGATGAGAGAGGAGTTTAACCCCTCCATCTTAGTCACAGACCAGTGAGATGAGAGAGGAGTTTCACCCTCCCATCCCAGTCACAGACCAGGGAGATGAGAGAGGGGTTTCACCCCCCCCACCCCCCATCTTAGTCACAGACCAGGGGTATGAGAGAGGAGTTTCACCCCCCCATCTTAGTCACAGACCAGGGAGATGAGAGAGGGGTTTCACCCCCCCACATCTTAGTCACAGACCAGGAAGATGAGAGAGGAGTTTCTGATAGGAATTTTATGAATAATGACTAAACAATATCTACATTTAAATAGAACTATAACTAATTAAACTCTAGCCTGTTTTACAATATCTGATTAATACTGTTAGTTCATAAGGAAGGGATTATGTAGCCTGAACAAGGAGTAATGAAACATAATTAACATCATTCCAACTAGGTTGGGGAGGAATGGGTTGTGGGTTTTAAGTAAGCAAAACGGATCGTTAACCTGTGTCTGAACCCACTCAGCTGTAACTCTGTGACGTTTAGATAAGACAGCGAGAGCCTCTCCAGGTTTTCCGTTCTCTGGAACTGTCTGCTAAATAGTGATAGATAAAGGTGAGACTTCAGAAGTTAATCTTGATATAGTGTGTGTCAGGAGTGGGCGCTAGTGGGTTGGAATAAACTTTTGAACCCGCTTTGTCTTGGTCGAGAGGAGGAGATTCATTCTACAACCAATGACGTCATATTTTGTATATTAACTGTTGTTCGTGGTTCTATGGGAGCGCGCTCCGAGAATAAATACTATTATCTAATTTTGATAAGACTGGTCCCTGTCTAGGTTTCACCCTCCCATCCCACCCATAGACCAGGGAGATGGGAGAGGGGTTTCACCCCCCCATCCCACCCATAGACCAGGGAGATGAGAGAGGGGTTTCACCCCCCCATCCCACCCATAGACCAGGGAGATGGGAGAGGGGTTTCACCCCCCCATCCCACCCATAGACCAGGGAGATGAGAGAGGGGTTTCACCCCCCCATCCCACCCATAGACCAGGAAGATGAGAGAGGGGTTTCACCCCCCCATCCCACCCATAGACCAGGGAGATGAGAGAGGGGTTTCACCCCCCCATCCCACCCATAGACCGGGGAGATGAGAGAGGGGTTTCACCCCCCCATCCCATCCATAGACCGGGGAGATGAGAGAGGGGTTTCACCCCCCATCCCACCCATAGACCGGGGAGATGAGAGAGGGGTTTCACCCCCCCATCCCACCCATAGACCGGGGAGATGGGAGAGGGGTTTCACCCCCCCATCCCACCCATAGACCAGGGAAATGAGAGAGGGGTTTCACCCCCCCATCCCATCCATAGACCGGGGAGATGAGAGAGGGGTTTCACCCCCCCATCCCACCCATAGACCGGAGAGATGAGAGAGGGGTTTCACCCCCCCATCCCACCCATAGACCGGGGAGATGGGAGAGGGGTTTCACCCCATCCCACCTATAGACCGGGGAGATGGGAGAGAGGTTTCACCCCATCCCACCCATAGACCAGGGAGATGAGAGAGGGGTTTCACCCCATCCCACCCACAGACCAGGGAGATGAGAGAGGGGTTTCACCCCATCCCACCCATAGACCGGGGAGATGGGAGAGGGGTTTCACCCCATCCCACCCATAGACCAGGGAGATGAGAGAGTGGTTTCACCCCATCCCCCCCATAGACCGGGGAGATGAGAGAGGGGTTTCACCCCTACATCCCACCCAGAGACAGAGGAGATGGGAGAGGGGTTTCATGGGTCTACTTCACGGGCCCCAGTCTACCATCATGGTTAACATGGTTGGGTTTCCAGATACAGATCAGACACAGATCAGATACAGATCAGAAACAGATCAGATACAGATCAGAAACAGATCAGATATAGGTCAACACACTGATTGTGGTCTACCGTGCGGGTGTCATCACAGACTATCATAAATAATAATAATACGTTTAATATATACGTTACCCATTATGACAACCTTGAACTTCCTTGCCATCCAATTGAGAAGATAAACCCACTAGTACACCACAGAGTTGGTGTAATATCTGCATAAATACAATGTCATTATTAGGTGTTTCAGGGTTTACCTAGTTAAAACCTGATGACGGGTGAGGGTTCCCTTTTGGGAACGACCCCTCCCACGTTCAGCTGGAACGTGGCGCATGGAACGCAAAAATGTTCTTAGAAATATTTAACCTCCACACATTAACAAGTCCAATAGCTCAAATGAAAGATAAACACCTTGTTCATCTAGCCAGCATGTCAGATTTTTTAAATGTTTTACGGCGAAAACACACCACATATTTATATTAGTCCACCGCCGAAACGAAGACAAGAGGCAGCCATTTTGTCCCAGAAAATATAAAATTATAAAAGCAGGATTAAAAAATAAATCATTCACTAACCTTTTGAAAATCTTCATCAGATGACAGTAATAGGACATGTTACACAGTACATTTTTTTTTCAATAATATGCCATTTATATCCATAAATGTCCATTTACATTGAATTCATGTTCAGAAAATACTGAAAAATGTCCGCAGAAAATATAGGTAGCGCCGCAAGATAACGTAAATAGACATCATAAACTTTGACTAAATATACATGTTCTACATATAGTTAGAAAGATACACTGCTTCTTTATGCAATCGCTTTGTTACATTTCTTTTTAACGTTACAGAAATCGCTCACTATTCAATATTCTGAGACGGCGCTCAGACATAAGCAATATTTCTCCGCTATGTTGGAGTCAACAGAAACACACAATTTCAGCATAAATATTCCCTTACCTTTGATGGTCTTCGTTCAGAATGTACTGGAAGGGTTCATACTTACCCAAAACATTGTTTGGTTTCAAGTCTTGTGTCTTTGTATTAGCATCTGCTAACAATATCAGCTGAAATGCACCCAAAATTTCCTCTGGTCCCGAAAAGTTGCGCATCAAAACTTCAAAATTACATATTATATGTCGACTAAACAGGTCAAACTAAGTGCAGAATCAAGCTTTAGGATGTTCTAAACGTACAAAACAATTTTCAATTCAACCGGTCATTGTTAGTTCTCCTCCGGAGTGCTGGAACAAAGGAATGGCTGGGACCAATTCGCGCCCTAACGCACAGGTATTTTCTCGCGACACGCACTCAATTCACTCCCATAGGGCCTTGAACGAGATTTGAACGATTAAACGCTCTACTGAATGAGGACATCTAGTGGAAGACATAGAAAGTGTCCCCAGATCCATAGCTGGTTGGGAAGGGTGGGGGCGATCACGTCAAAGTTCCCCCAACTTTCATGATCCCAAAACTAGTTTGGAAGAATGCCTGCCCTGTGAGTTCTGCTATACTTACAGACATAATTCCAACGGTTTTAGAAGCTTTAGAGTGTTTTCTATCCAATAATAATTATTATATGCATATATTAGCAATTTTTGACAGATTTTTTTTTCAGTTTACTAGGGGTACCCAATCTCTCCAAAGGGGGCATATGTCTGCCATATCCTTAACAGGTTTTAAACTAAATTGATGTAGCTCTATCTTTTAATCTAATCATGTTCTAATTGATGTAGCTCTATCTTTTAAACTAACATGTTCTAATTGATGTTGCTCTATCTTTTAAACTAACATGTTCTAATTGATGTCTGTCTTTTAAACTAAATTGATGTAGCTCTGTCTTTTAATCTAACATGTTCTAATTGATGTAGCTCTATCTTTTAAACTAACATGTTCTAATTGATGTAGCTCTACCTTTTAAACTAACATGTTCTAATTGATGTTGCTCTTTTTTCAGTTTACTATGGGCACGCAATTCCTCCAAAGGGGGCAGTATTCTGCCTAGCCTTAAGAGGTTTTAAAATGAAGAGTATCTTGAGGGACTCTTACTTATAATGAATGTGTACTTATACAATACACTTCCAATCCTTATTTTAATAGGCTTACAATTTGGCAAGCACAAATTACTATCTCACAAGTTATTTCCATCGGGCATGGGCATCTCTCTCTCTCTCTCTCTCTCTCTCTCTCTCTCTCTCTCTCTCTCTCTCTCTCTCTCTCTCTCTCTCTCTCTCTCTCTCTCTCTCTCTCTCTCTCACTCACTCACTCACTCACTCACTCATCAGGGTTCAAGTGACTGGCCCACCACTTGAGAGACTGTCAGGGTGATGCACTCTCCACTCCCCCAAAGGCAGAGAGATTATTTTATCTGCCACAGCCCCCTGCCAACACCGCTGACACCGCTGACGGTGTGTGTGTGTGTGTGCGTGTGCGTGCGTGCGTGCGTGTGTGTGTGTGTACTTCCATGCTCTTGTGTGGGTGTTGAATCACAGTAATGTACCCCTATCAACCTACACAGATCTCTGTTCACCATCATGACAGTTCGGTACAGCACAACACTGTATAGTATTATCAACCTTCCTGCCATGACAGCATAAAAGCAGTACCATTAACCTTCCTGCCATGACAGCATAAAAGCAGTACCAAAGGGGGTAAAACTACAACGTGTCACTGAGAATATTACATAGCCATTTGTAGCTGGGTTAACATAGGCCGGGCATTGTTTATAGCCTGCTCATTTTTCATGGAGATGTGCTGAGTGTTTTCGCAGGAGTTCACCTCTCTGCTTATGCTGTGCTGATCGTCTCGGGAAAAGCTTGGGAGAGTGTGTGTTTGTGTAAGTGTGTGTGTTTGTGTAAGTGTGTGTGTTTGTGTAAGTGTGTGTGTTTGTGTGTGTGTGTGTGTGTGTCTGTAAGGGGGAGAGTGCTGATTGATATTTACACACCACTGACTGCCACCTAGATGATGGCTCGCTCATGGCCCAATAATGCAATAAACAGAGATTGAGGGATGAGAAGGAGAGAGATACCATATATAGAGACATAGTAAGATAGAGATGAGGAGAGTGATATCATATATAGAGACAGAGACGGATGAGGAGGAGAGAGATAACATATATAGAGACAGAGACGGATGAGGAGGAGAGAGATAACATATATGGAGACAGATAGTATGATAGAGATGAGGAGAGTGATATCATGTATAGAGACAGAGACGGATGAGGAGGAGAGAGATAACATATATAGAGACAGATAGTAAGATCGAGATGAGGAGAGAGATACTATATATAGAGACAGATAGTAAGATAGAGATGAGGAGAGTGATATCATATATAGAGACAGAGACGGATGAGGAGGAGAGAGATAACATATATAGAGACAGAGACGGATGAGGAGGAGAGCGATAACATATATAAGACAGATAGTAAGATCGAGATGAGGAGAGTGATATCATATATAGAGACAGAGACGGATGAGGAGGAGAGTTATAACGTATATAAGACATAGAGAGATGGGGCGATGAGGAGAGAGATACTATATATAGAGACAGATAGAGATCGAGTGATGAGGAGGAGAGAGATACTATATATAGAGACAGATAGAGATAGAGGGATGAGGAGGAGAGAGATACTATATATAGAGACAGATAGAGATAGAGGGATGAGGAGGAGAGAGAGATACCACATATAGAGACAGACAGAGAGAGGGAGGGTAGAAGATGGAAGGAGAGAGATGGATCGGGGAGAAGAGAGGGAGTGAGTGAGAGGAATAACAGATGAGGCATCTACCACTGTTTTAGTACATTAACTACCACACCACTATGACCTATGTGATGCCAACCTCAAATCAAATGTTATTGGTCACATACACATGGTTAGCAGATGTGAGTGTAGTGAAATACTAATAATAATTTGCTTCCAGTTCTGTGAAATAACATCTAACAAGTAATTTAGCAATTCCCCAACAACTACCAAATACACACAAATCTAAAGGGGTGAATGAGAATATGGAGAAATGAATATTTGATGAGCGATGACCCAGCAGCATACAATTATACATATATTTATACAATATATAAACATACGCAAGGTACAATATATGGTATAAAATACCATGTGATATGAGTAATGTAAGATATGTACACATTATTAAAGTGGCGTTATTTAAAGTGACTGGTGAACCATTTATTAAAGTGGTCAGTGTTTGGGTCTCAATGTAGGCAGCAGCCTCTCTGTGTTAGTGTTTGGGTCTCAATGTAGGCAGCAGCCTCTCTGTGTTAGTGATTGGGTCTCAATGTAGGCAGCAGCCTCTCTGTGTTAGTGATTGGGTCTCAATGTAGGCAGCAGCCTCTCTGTGTTAATGATTGGGTCTCAATGTAGGCAGCAGCCTCTCTGTGTTAGTGATTGGGTCTCAATGTAGGCAGCAGCCTCTCTGTGTTAGTGATTGGGTCTCAATGTAGGCAGCAGCCTCTCTGTGTTAGTGATTGGGTCTCAATGTAGGCAGCAGCCTCTCTGTGTTAGTGATTGGGTCTCAATGTAGGCAGCAGCCTCTCTGTGTTAGTGATTGGGTCTCAATGTAGGCAGCAGCCTCTCTGTGTTAGTGATTGGGTCTCAATGTAGGCAGCAGCCTCTCTGTGTTAGTGATTGGGTCTCAATGTAGGCAGCAGCCTCTCTGTGTTAGTGATTGGGTCTCAATGTAGGCAGCAGCCTCTCTGTGTTAGTGATTGGGTCTCAATGTAGGCAGCAGCCTCTCTGTGTTAGTGATTGGGACTCAATGTAGGCAGCAGCCTCTCTGTGTTAGTGATTGCTGTTTAACAGTCTGATGGCCTTGAGATAGAAACTGTTTTTTAGTCTCTCTCTCTAGTCCTACATTTGATGCACCTGTACTGACCTCGCCTTCTGGATGATAGTGGGGTGAACAGGCAGTGACTCAGGTGGTTGTTGTCCTTGATTATCTTTTTGGCCTTCCTGTGACATCGGGTGCTGTAGGTGTCATGGTAGTTTGCCCCCGGTGATGTGTTGGGCAGACCTCACTACCCTCTGGAGAGCCCTGCGGTTGAGGGTGGTGCAGTTGCCGTACCAGGCGGTGATACAGCCCGACAGGATGCTCTCGATTGTGCATCTGTAAATGTTTGTCAGGGTGTTGGGTGACAAGACACATTTCTTCAGCCTCCTGAGGATGAAGAGGCGCTGTTGCACCTTCTTCACAACGCTGTCTGTGCGGGTGGACCCTTTCAGTTTGTCTGTGATGTGGAAACGCCGAGGAACTTAAAACTTTTCACCTTCTCCACTGCTGTCCCTTCGATGTGGGGGGGGGGGGGGGGGGGGGTGCTCCCTCTGCTGTTTCCTGAAGTCCACTTATTGCAGATACAAATCAGTGCGTGATGATGTAGTGCACTCAAATGTATTTTCTTTCGCCTAAGTTTTCATAATAAAAATAATCCGAATAAAAACCGAATGTTCAATGTGTTTCAGTGGCATTTTCAACTCTAAATAAGACATGTGACCACTCTGGTATTGCCACCTGCGCTCTGGCCAACAGTCCCCAGATACTGTGCAGGTAGGCTAGTCTAGTCTAAATGATGAGATTATTATTATGGATAAGAGCCAGAATATTTGTATTTGTCAAGCATCGATCATCACGTCACCAGAAAAATAACCTGGATATTTATTGGCAAGCAGCATCAAGCTCATCACGGTGCATTTTCACCACCCTGTGAAGTTCATCACAATTGATTTCATCTGTAGTGTAGTAAATACTTGAGCGTAAAGGCATTTCCTGCTTAATTAATTTTACTGACACAAAAGGATACCACCATGTCGAACGAACACATTTATCAAATTACACAGACTTCCTGTTTCCATCACAGCTGTCTTGATTTTGTTTATAACGTATGACTTTCCTGCAAATGAAAGCGCACTCTGTAGTTGTGAGGCCAGTTGGACGTACTGTCAAATTCTCTAAAACAACGATGGAGGCGGTTTATTGTAAAGTAATGAACATTAAATTGTCTGGCCAACAGCTCTGGTGGACATTCCTGCAGTCGGCATGCCAATTGTACACTCCCTCAAAACTTGAGACATCCGTGGCATTGTGTTTGTTGTGTGACAAAACTGCACATTTTAGAGTGGCCTTTTATTGTCCCCAGCACAAGGTGCACCTGCGTAATGATCATGCTGTTTAATCAGCTTCTTTATATGCCACACCTGTCAGGTGGATGGATTATCTTGGCAAAGCATTTCAATGGAAAAGGAGGCTTGGGGAAATAAATAATAAGAAACATAATTATTTTCATTAAATAAACACTGTGATTTATTAGACGTCCAAAAAAATTGTATCTGAAAAGTTTAGAGGAAGATAATGGTATGTTATTGAGTGCTGCACTGATAAATCAGCAGGTCACATGTGGTGTCATTGTCAGGGATATGTGTTGTGTAGCCAGACTTTATACGCAGTAGAGAAAATGTACAGTTGGGTGAGTAGTGTAAGTCCTAGATTCAATCCGTAGCGCAGAAGATTCACCCTATTGGCGCTATTGAAACGTTAACGTAATTTGTGATGAGGCAGCTTTCGTCTGTCCCTCATCACCATCTTAAAAGGTCTGTAAAATACTATCTAAAATGTTTAAAGGAATATTCATGTGTGGTTTGAATAATGTGCACTCGTCCATTGCAGTGCATAGCTACAGTATCTACCAGTGTAGGTGTTCCTGACCTTAATTGTTTGCTACCGAGTTGGTTACTCAGGTTTAAGCCAGGTGTGGCGAGTTAGATAATTAGTGTGTAGTTCACCCATGTGTTCAGTCTCCCTTCTAATCATGTTATAATTGATGTAGCTCTATCTTTTAAACTAACATGTTCTAATTGATGTAGCTCTATCTTTTAAACTAACATGTTCTAATTGATGTAGCTCTATCTTTTAAACTAACATGTTCTAATTGATGTCTGTCTTTTAAACTAAATTGATGTAGCTCTATCTTTTAAACTAACATGTTCTAATTGATGTAGCTCTATCTTTTAAACTAACATGTTCTAATTGATGTCTGTCTTTTAAACTAAATTGATG
Source organism: Oncorhynchus mykiss (assembly GCF_057628025.1). Classification (NCBI taxonomy): domain Eukaryota; kingdom Metazoa; phylum Chordata; class Actinopteri; order Salmoniformes; family Salmonidae; genus Oncorhynchus; species Oncorhynchus mykiss. Next base: position 8,630,792 of record NC_143036.1, on the reverse strand, counting down.
TAGCTCTATCTTTTAATCTAATCATGTTCTAATTGATGTAGCTCTATCTTTTAAACTAACATGTTCTAATTGATGTAGCTCTATCTTTTAAACTAACATGTTATAATTGATGTCTGCCTTTTAAACTAAATTGATGTAGCTCTATCTTTTAAACTAACATGTTCTAATTGATGTAGCTCTATCTTTTAAACTAACATGTTCTAATTGATGTTGGTCTATCTTTTAAACTAACATGTTCTAATTGATGTCTGTCTTTTTTAAACTAAATTGATGTAGCTCTATCTTTTAATCTAATCATGTTCTAATTGATGTAGCTCTATCTTTTAAACTAACATGTTCTAATTGATGTTGCTCTATCTTTTAAACTAACATGTTCTAATTGATGTCTGTCTTTTAAACTAAATTGATGTAGATCTGTCTTTTAATCTAACATGTTCTAATTGATGTAGCTCTATCTTTTAAACTAACATGTTCTAATTGATGTAGCTCTATCTTTTAAACTAACATGTTCTAATTGATGTTGCTCTATCTTTTAAACTAACATGTTCTAATTGATGTCTGTCTTTTAAACTAAATTGATGTAGCTCTATCTTTTAATCTAATCATGTTCTAATTGATGTAGCTCTATCTTTTAAACTAACATGTTCTAATTGATGTAGCTCTATCTTTTAAACTAACATGTTCTAATTGATGTCTGTCTTTTAAACTAAATTGATGTAGCTCTGTCTTTTAATCTAACATGTTCTAATTGATATAGCTCTATCTTTTAATTTAACATGCTCTAATTTATGTAGCTCTATCTTTTAAACTAACATGCTCTAATTGATGTCTGTCTTTTAAACTAAATTGATGTAGATCTGTCTTTTAATCTAACATGTTCTAATTGATGTAGCTCTATCTTTTAAACTAACATGTTCTAATTGATGTAGCTCTATCTTTTAAACTAACATGTTCTAATTGATGTTGCTCTATCTTTTAAACTAACATGTTCTAATTGATGTCTGTCTTTTAAACTAAATTGATGTAGCTCTATCTTTTAAACTAACATGTTCTAATTGATGTAGCTCTATCTTTTAAACTAACATGTTCCAATTGATGTAGCTCTATCTTTTAAACTAACATGTTCTAATTGATGTAGCTCTATCTTTTAAACTAACATGTTCTAATTGATGTAGCTCTATCTTTTAAACTAACATGTTCTAATTGATGTAGCTCTATCTTTTAAACTAACATGTTCTAATTGATGTCTGTCTTTTAAACTAAATTGATGTAGCTCTGTCTTTTAATCTAACATGTTCTAATTGATGTAGCTCTATCTTTTAAACTAACATGTTCTAATTGATGTAGCTCTATCTTTTAAACTAACATGTTCTAATTGATGTAGCTCTATCTTTTAAACTAACATGTTCTTATTGATGTCTGTCTTTTAAACTAAATTGATGTAGCTCTGTCTTTTAATCTAACATGTTCTAATTGATATAGCTCTATCTTTTAATCTAACATGCTCTAATTGATGTAGCTCTATCTTTTAAACTAACATGCTCTAATTGATGTCTGTCTTTTAAACTAAATTGATGTAGATCTGTCTTTTAATCTAACATGTTCTAATTGATGTAGCTCTATCTTTTAAACTAACATGTTCTAATTGATGTAGCTCTATCTTTTAAACTAACATGTTCTAATTGATGTTGCTCTATCTTTTAAACTAACATGTTCTAATTGATGTCTGTCTTTTAAACTAAATTGATGTAGCTCTATCTTTTAAACTAACATGTTCTAATTGATGTAGCTCTATCTTTTAAACTAACATGTTCTAATTGATGTAGCTCTATCTTTTAAACTAACATGTTCTAATTGATGTAGCTCTATCTTTTAAACTAACATGTTCTAATTGATGTTGCTCTATCTTTCAAACTAACATGTTCTAATTGATGTCTGTCTTTTAAACTAAATTGATGTAGCTCTATCTTTTAATCTAAATGTGTTCTAATTGATGTAGCTCTATCTTTTAAACTAACATGTTCTAATTGATGTCTGTCTTTTAAACTAAATTGATGTAGCTCTGTCTTTTAATCTAACATGTTCTAATTGATATAGCTCTATCTTTTAATCTAACATGTTCTAATTGATGTAGCTCTATCTTTTAAACTAACATGCTCTAATTGATGTCTGTCTTTTAAACTAAATTGATGTAGATCTGTCTTTTAATCTAACATGTTCTAATTGATGTAGCTCTATCTTTTAAACGAACATGTTCTAATTGATGTAGCTCTATCTTTTAAACTAACATGTTCTAATTGATGTTGCTCTATCTTTTAAACTAACATGTTCTAATTGATGTCTGTCTTTTAAACTAAATTGATGTAGCTCTATCTTTTAATCTAATTGTGTTCTAATTGATGTAGCTCTATCTTTTAAACTAACATGTTCTAATTGATGTCTGTCTTTTAAACTAAATTGATGTAGCTCTGTCTTTTAATCTAACATGTTCTAATTGATATAGCTCTATCTTTTAATCTAACATGTTCTAATTGATGTAGCTCTATCTTTTAAACTAACATGCTCTAATTGATGTCTGTCTTTTAAACTAAATTGATGTAGATCTGTCTTTTAATCTACCATGTTCTAATTGATGTAGCTCTATCTTTTAAACTAACATGTTCTAATTGATGTTGCTCTATCTTTTAAACTAACATGCTCTAATTGATGTCTGTCTTTTAAACTAAATTGATGTAGATCTGTCTTTTAATCTAACATGTTCTAATTGATGTAGCTCTATCTTTTAAACTAACATGTTCTAATTGATGTAGCTCTATCTTTTAAACTAACATGTTCTAATTGATGTTGCTCTATCTTTTAAACTAACATGTTCTAATTGATGTCTGTCTTTTAAACTAAATTGATGTAGCTCTATCTTTTAAACTAACATGTTCTAATTGATGTAGCTCTATCTTTTAAACTAACATGTTCCAATTGATGTAGCTCTATCTTTTAAACTAACATGTTCTAATTGATGTAGCTCTATCTTTTAAACTAACATGTTCTAATTGATGTAGCTCTATCTTTTAAACTAACATGTTCTAATTGATGTCTGTCTTTTAAACTAAATTGATGTAGCTCTGTCTTTTAATCTAACATGTTCTAATTGATGTAGCTCTATCTTTTAAACTAACATGTTCTAATTGATGTAGCTCTATCTTTTAAACTAACATGTTCTAATTGATGTAGCTCTATCTTTTAAACTAACATGTTCTAATTGATGTCTGTCTTTTAAACTAAATTGATGTAGCTCTGTCTTTTAATCTAACATGTTCTAATTGATATAGCTCTATCTTTTAATCTAACATGCTCTAATTGATGTAGCTCTATCTTTTAAACTAACATGTTCTAATTGATGTCTGTCTTTTAAACTAAATTGATGTAGCTCTGTCTTTTAATCTAACATGTTCTAATTGATATAGCTCTATCTTTTAATCTAACATGCTCTAATTGATGTAGCTCTATCTTTTAAACTAACATGCTCTAATTGATGTCTGTCTTTTAATGTCATGTACTGTCATGTTGTCTTGTCTCTGTCCTTTCCCTTCACCCTGTCTCCCTCTGCTGGTCGTGTTAGGTTACCTTTTCTCCCCCGCTCTCCCCCAGCTGTCCCTTGTCTCCTCTAACTACCCATTCACCCCGTTCCCCACCTGTTCCCTTTTTCCCTCTGATTAGGTCCCTATATCTCTCTCTGTTTCTGCTCCTGTCCTTGTCGGATTCTTGTTTGTTTGTGTCATTCATGCCTGAACCAGACTGTCGTCATGTTTGCTGTAACCTTGTCCTGTCCTGTCGGAATCTGCCGGTCCATCTGAGCCTACCTATGTTTGGTAATTAAAGAAGCTCTGTTTAAGTTGATTCGCTTTTGGGTCCTCATTCACGCACCGTAACAGAAGAATCCGACCAAGAATGGACCCAGCGACTTCGGATCCTCTCCACTCAGCCGTCGAGATCCAGGGAGCGATGCTAGGCAGACACAAGCAGGAATTGTCTGCTGCTCGACATGCCGTTGAGACCCTGGCCACCCAAGTCTCCAACCTCACAGAACAGGTTCACCATCTCCGCCTCGATCCACCGGCCACTTCCAGGGCTTTCGAATCTCCGGAGCCCAGAATCAATAACCCGCCGTGTTACTCTGGGGAGCCCACTGAATGCCGCTCGTTCCTCACCCAGTGTGATATTGTGTTTTCTCTCCAGCCCAACACTTACTCCAGGAGCACTGCTCGTGTCGCCTACGTCATATCTCTCCTTATTGGACGGGCTCGTGAGTGGGGCACGGCAATCTGGGAGGCAAGGGCTGAGTGTACTAACCAGTATCAAGACTTTAAGGAGGAGATGATACGGGTTTTTGATCGATCTGTTTTTGGGGAGGAGGCTTCCAGGGCCCTGTCTTCCCTATGTCAAGGCAATCGATCCATAACAGACTACTCTATTGAGTTTCGCACTCTTGCTGTCTCCAGTGGCTGGAACGAGCCGGCCTTGCTCGCTCGTCTTCTGGAGGGTTTCCGCGCAGAGGTAAAGGATGAGATTCTCTCCCGGGAGGTTCCTTCCAGCGTGGATTCCTTGATTGAACTCGCTATTCGCATTGAGCGACGGGTTGATCTTCGTCACCGAGCTCGTGGAAAGGAGCTCGCGCTCTCCGTCGCCTCCCTCTCCGCATCACTACCATCTTCCTCTGCCGGCTCGGGTGCTGAGTCCATGCAGCTGGGAGGTATCCGCATCTCGACTGAGGAGAGGGAACGGAGAATCACCAACCGCCTCTGTCTCTATTGTGGTTCCGCTGGTCATTTTGTCACTTCATGTCCAGTAAAAGGCCAGAGCTCGTCAGTAAGCGGAGGGCTACTGGTGAGCGCTACTACTCCTGTCTCTCCTTCAAGATCCTGCACTACCTTGTCGGTCCATCTACGCTGGACCGGTTCGTCAGCTTCCTGCAGTGCCTTAATAGACTCTGGGGCGGAGGGCTGTTTTATGGACGAGACCTGGGCTCGGGAACATGACATTCCTCTCAGACAGTTAAAGGAGCCCACGGCCTTGTTCGCCCTGGATGGTAGTCCTCTCCCCAGGATTCAGCGTGAGACGCTACCTTTAACCCTCACTGTTTCTGGTAATCATAGTGAAACCATTTCTTTTTTAATTTTTCGTTCACCTTTTACACCTGTTGTTTTGGGCCATCCCTGGCTAGTTTGTCATAATCCTTCCATTAATTGGTCTAGTAATTCTATCCTCTCCTGAAACGTCTCTTGTCATGTGAAATGTTTAATGTCTGCTATCCCTCCTGTTTCCTCTGTCTCTTCTTCACAGGAGGAGCCTGGTGATTTGACAGGGGTGCCGGAGGAATATCACGATCTGCGCACGGTGTTCAGTCGGTCCAGGGCCACCTCTCTTCCTCCACACCGGTCGTATGATTGTAGTATTGATCTCCTTCCGGGAACCACCCCCCCCCCGGGGTAGACTATACTCTCTGTCGGCTCCCGAACGTAAGGCTCTCGAAGATTATTTGTCTGTAGCTCTTGACGCCGGTACCATAGTCCCCTCCTCCTCTCCCGCCGGAGCGGGGTTTTTTTTTGTCAAGAAGAAGGACGGGTCTCTGCGCGCCTGCATAGATTATCGAGGGCTGAATGACATAACAGTGAAGAATCGTTATCCGCTTCCTCTTATGTCTTCAGCCTTCGAGATCCTGCAGGGAGCCAGGTTTTTCACTAAGTTGGACCTTCGTAACGCTTACCATCTCGTGCGCATCAGGGAGGGGGACGAGTGGAAGACGGCGTTTAACACTCCGTTAGGGCACTTTGAATACCGGGTTCTTCCTTTCGGCCTCGCTAACGCTCCAGCTGTCTTTCAGGCATTAGTCAATGATGTCCTGAGAGACATGCTGAACATCTTTGTTTTCGTTTACCTTGACGATATCCTGATTTTTTCACCGTCACTCCTGATTCATGTTCAGCACGTTCGACGTGTCCTCCAGCGCCTTTTAGAGAATTGTCTTTTTGTGAAGGCTGAGAAGTGCACTTTTCATGCCTCCTCCGTCACATTTCTCGGTTCTGTTATTTCCGCTGAAGGCATTAAGATGGATCCCGCTAAGGTCCAAGCTGTCATTGATTGGCCCGTCCCTAAGTCACGCGTCGAGCTGCAGCGCTTTCTCGGCTTCGCGAACTTCTATCGTCGTTTCATCCGTAATTTCGGTCAGGTGGCAGCTCCTCTCACAGCCCTTACTTCTGTCAAGACGTGCTTTAAGTGGTCCGTTTCCGCCCAGGGAGCTTTTGATCTCCTCAAGAATCGTTTTACATCCGCTCCTATCCTTGTTACACCTGACGTCTCTAGACAGTTCGTTGTCGAGGTTGACGCGTCAGAGGTGGGAGTGGGAGCCATCCTTTCTCAGCGCTCCCTCTCTGACGACAAGGTCCACCCATGCGCGTATTTTTCTCATCGCCTGTCGCCGTCGGAACGTAACTATGATGTGGGTAACCGCGATCTGCTCGCCATCCGGTTAGCCCTAGGCGAATGGCGACAGTGGTTGGAGGGGGCGACCGTTCCTTTTGTCGTTTGGACTGACCATAGGAACCTTGAGTACATCCGTTCTGCCAAACGACTTAATGCGCGTCAGGCGCGTTGGGCGCTGTTTTTCGCTCGTTTCGAGTTCGTGATTTCTTATCGTCCGGGCTCTAAGAACACCAAGCCTGATGCTTTGTCTCGTCTCTTCAGTTCTTCAGTAGCCTCCACTGACCCCGAGGGGATTCTCCCTGAGGGGCGTGTTGTCGGGTTGACTGTCTGGGGAATTGAGAGGCAGGTAAAGCAAGCACTCACTCAAACTCCGTCGCCGCGCGCTTGTCCTAGGAACCTTCTTTTCGTTCCCGTTCCTACTCGTCTGGCCGTTCTTCAGTGGGCTCACTCTGCCAAGTTAGCCGGCCACCCTGGCGTTCGGGGTACGCTTGCTTCCATTCGCCAGCGTTTCTGGTGGCCCACCCGGGAGCATGACACGCGTCGTTTCGTGGCTGCTTGTTCGGTCTGCGCGCAGACTAAGTCCGGTAACTCTCCTCCTGCCGGCCGTCTCAGGCCGCTTCCTATTCCCTCTCGACCGTGGTCTCACATCGCCTTAGATTTTGTCACCGGACTGCCTTCGTCAGCGGGGAAGACTGTTATTCTTACGGTTGTCGATAGGTTCTCTAAGGCGGCTCATTTCATTCCCCTTGCTAAGCTTCCTTCTGCTAAAGAGACGGCACAAATCATCATCGAGAATGTTTTCAGAATTCATGGCCTTCCGTCAGACGTCGTTTCGGACAGAGGTCCGCAATTCACGTCTCAATTTTGGAGGGAGTTTTGCCGTTTGATTGGGGCTTCCGTCAGTCTCTCTTCCGGCTTTCACCCCCAGTCTAACGGTCAAGCAGAACGGGCCAATCAGACTATTGGTCGCATCTTACGCAGTCTTTCTTTTCGCAACCCTGCGTCTTGGTCAGAACAGCTCCCCTGGGCAGAATACGCCCACAACTCGCTTCCTTCGTCTGCGACCGGGCTATCTCCTTTTCAGAGTAGCCTCGGGTACCAGCCTCCGTTGTTCTCATCTCAGTTCGCCGAGTCCAGCGTCCCCTCCGCTCAGGCTTTTGTCCAACGTTGCGAGCGCACCTGGAAGAGGGTCAGGTCTGCACTTTGCCGTTATAGGGCGCAGACTGTGAGAGCTGCTAATAAGCGTAGAACTAAGAGCCCTAGATATTGTCGCGGTCAGAGAGTTTGGCTCTCCACTCAGAACCTTCCCCTTAAGACGGCTTCTCGCAAGTTGACCCCGCGGTTCATTGGTCCATTCCGTATCTCTCAGGTCATTAATCCTGTCGCAGTGCGACTTCTTCTTCCGCGATATCTTCGTCGCGTCCACCCGGTCTTCCATGTCTCCTGTGTTAAGCCCGTTCTTCGCGCCCCCGCTCGTCTCCCCCCCCCCCCCCCCCATCCTTGTCGAGGGCGCACCTATCTACAGGGTCCGTAAAATCTTGGACATGCGTCCTCGGGGCCGTGGTCATCAGTACCTAGTTGACTGGGAGGGGTACGGTCCTGAGGAGAGGAGTTGGGTTCCCTCTCGGGACGTGCTGGACCGTGCGCTGATTGATGATTTCCTCCGTTGCCGCCAGGTTTCCTCCTCGAGTGCGCCAGGAGGCGCTCGGTGAGTGGGGGGGTACTGTCATGTACTGTCATGTTGTCTTGTCTCTGTCCTTTCCCTTCACCCTGTCTCCCTCTGCTGGTCGTGTTAGGTTACCTTTTCTCCCCCGCTTTCCCCCAGCTGTCCCTTGTCTCCTCTAACTACCCATTCACCCCGTTCCCCACCTGTTCCCTTTTTCCCTCTGATTAGGTCCCTATATCTCTCTCTGTTTCTGCTCCTGTCCTTGTCGGATTCTTGTTTGTTTGTGTCATTCATGCCTGAACCAGACTGTCGTCATGTTTGCTGTAACCTTGTCCTGTCCTGTCGGAATCTGCCGGTCCATCTGAGCCTACCTATGTTTGGTAATTAAAGAAGCTCTGTTTAAGTTGATTCGCTTTTGGGTCCTCATTCACGCACCGTAACATTTAAACTAAATTGATGTAGATCTGTCTTTTAATCTAACATGTTCTAATTGATGTAGCTCTATCTTTTAAACTAACATGTTCTAATTGATGTAGCTCTATCTTTTAAACTAACATGTTCTAATTGATGTCTGTCTTTTAAACTAAATTGATGTAGCTCTATCTTTTAAACTAACATGTTCTAATTGATGTAGCTCTATCTTTTAAACTAACATGTTCTAATTGATGTAGCTCTATCTTTTAAACTAACATGTTCTAATTGATGTAGCTCTATCTTTTAAACTAACATGTTCTAATTGATGTTGCTCTATCTTTTAAACTAACATGTTCTAATTGATGTCTGTCTTTTAAACTAAATTGATGTAGCGCTATCTTTTAAACTAACATGTTCTAATTGATGTCTGTCTTTTAAACTAAATTGATGTAGCTCTATCTTTTAAACTAACATGTTCTAATTGATGTAGCTCTATCTTTTAAACTAACATGTTCTAATTGATGTAGCTCTATCTTTTAAACTAACATGTTCTAATTGATGTAGCTCTATCTTTTAAACTAACATGTTCTAATTGATGTTGCTCTATCTTTTAAACTAACATGTTCTAATTGATGTCTGTCTTTTAAACTAAATTGATGTAGCGCTATCTTTTAAACTAACATGTTCTAATTGATGTCTGTCTTTTAAACTAAATTGATGTAGCTCTATCTTTTAAACTAACATGTTCTAATTGATGTAGCTCTATCTTTTAAACTAACATGTTCTAATTGATGTAGCTCTATCTTTTAAACTAACATGTTCTAATTGATGTTGCTCTATCTTTTAAACTAACATGTTCTAATTGATGTCTGTCTTTTAAACTAAATTGATGTAGCTCTGTCTTTTAATCTAACATGTTCTAATTGATATAGCTCTATCTTTTAATCTAACATGTTCTAATTGATGTAGCTCTATCTTTTAAACTAACATGCTCTAATTGATGTCTGTCTTTTAAACTAAATTGATGTAGATCTGTCTTTTAAACGAACATGTTCTAATTGATGTAGCTCTATCTTTTAAACTAACATGTTCTAATTGATGTTGCTCTATCTTTTAAACTAACATGTTCTAATTGATGTCTGTCTTTTAAACTAAATTGATGTAGCTCTATCTTTTAATCTAATTGTGTTCTAATTGATGTTGCTCTATCTTTTAAACTAACATGTTCTAATTGATGTCTGTCTTTTAAACTAAATTGATGTAGCTCTGTCTTTTAATCTAACATGTTCTAATTGATATAGCTCTATCTTTTAATCTAACATGTTCTAATTGATGTAGCTCTATCTTTTAAACTAACATGTTCTAATTGATGTCTGTCTTTTAAACTAAATTGATGTAGATCTGTCTTTTAATCTACCATGTTCTAATTGATGTAGCTCTATCTTTTAAACTAACATGTTCTAATTGATGTTGCTCTATCTTTTAAACTAACATGCTCTAATTGATGTCTGTCTTTTAAACTAAATTGATGTAGATCTGTCTTTTAATCTAACATGTTCTAATTGATGTAGCTCTATCTTTTAAACTAACATGTTCTAATTGATGTAGCTCTCTTTTAAACTAACATGTTCTAATTGATGTTGCTCTATCTTTTAAACTAACATGTTCTAATTGATGTTGCTCTATCTTTTAAACTAACATGTTCTAATTGATGTCTGTCTTTTAAACTAAATTGATGTAGCTCTATCTTTTAAACTAACATGTTCTAATTGATGTAGCTCTATCTTTTAAACTAACATGTTCCAATTGATGTAGCTCTATCTTTTAAACTAACATGTTCTAATTGATGTAGCTCTATCTTTTAAACTAACATGTTCTAATTGATGTAGCTCTATCTTTTAAACTAACATGTTCTAATTGATGTAGCTCTATCTTTTAAACTAACATGTTCTAATTGATGTCTGTCTTTTAAACTAACATGTTCTAATTGATGTAGCTCTATCTTTTAAACTAACATGTTCTAATTGATGTAGCTCTATCTTTTAAACTAACATGTTCTAATTGATTGTCACGCCCTGACCTTAGGGCGTTTTATGTCTCTATTTTGGTTTGGTCAGGGTGTGATTTGGGTGGGCATTCTATGTTCAGTTTTCTATGTTTTGTATTTCTTTGTTTTGCCCGGGTGTGGTTCTCAATCAGAGACAGCGGTCTATCGTCGTCTCTGATTGGGAACCATACTTAGGTAGCTTTTTCCCACCTGTGTTTTGTGGGTAGTTATTTTCTGTTTAGTGTTTTCTGCACCTGACAGGAGTGTTTCGTTTATGCTCGTTGTTATTTTGTTAAAGTGTTCAGTTTAAATAAAAAGCATGAACATTTACCACGCTGCGCTTTGGTCCGATGATTCCTCGTCCGACGACGACACCCGTTACATTGATGTAGCTCTGTGTTTTAAACTAAAGCGGGAATGACTAAATATAATAATTTAAACGAATGACTGCAATTATCTTATATCATATTTTCCATAGTGTTACCTGGTCTAATTAACAACTTAAGTTATTCTAATTTAAATGTTCATTCTCATTGGTTAATTGATGTGGGTTGAGGTGCAAAAGGGATAAATGTGGTCTTTTTCTCTCAGCTGAGCACCATTTCTTTATTTTTATAATGTGCTCCATTGCAGATTGTTTGTGGCAGTCTGTATGTACAGGCAGTTGAATTTTGGCTCTTCTGTTACCCTCTGTTTAGAGCTGGCTGATCTGGTAGACTCTATTTAGTCCCTGTAAGGGGGAGAGTTAGCCTCTGTTTAGAGCTGGCTGATCTGGTAGACTCTATTTAGTCCCTGTAAGGGGGAGAGTTAGCCTCTGTTTAGAGATGGCTGATCTGGTAGACTCTATTTAGTCCCTGTAAGGGGGAGAGTTAGCCTCTGTTTAGAGCTGGCTGATCTGGTAGACTCTATTTAGTCCCTGTAAGGGGGAGAGTTAGCCTCTGTTTAGAGATGGCTGATCTGGTAGACTCTCTTTAGTCCCTGTAAGGGGGAGAGTTAGCCTCTGTTTAGAGATGGCTGATCTGGTAGACTCTCTTTAGTCCCTGTAAGGGGGAGAGTTAGCCTCTGTTTAGAGATGGCTGATCTGGTAGACTCTCTTTAGTCCCTGTAAGGGGGAGAGTTAGCCTCTGTTTAGAGATGGCTGATCTGGTAGACTCTCTTTAGTCCCTGTAAGGGGGAGAGTTAGCCTCTGTTTAGAGATGGCTGATCTGGTAGACTCTCTTTAGTCCCTGTAAGGGGGAGAGTTAGCCTCTGTTTAGAGATGGCTGATGTGGTAGACTCTCTTTAGTCCCTGTAAGGGGGAGAGTTAGCCACTGTTTAGAGATGGCTGATCTGGTAGACTCTCTTTAGTCCCTGTAAGGGGGAGAGTTAGCCACTGTTTAGAGATGGCTGATGTGGTAGACTCTCTTTAGTCCCTGTAAGGGGGAGAGTTAGCCTCTGTTTAGAGATGGCTGATCTGGTAGACTCTCTTTAGTCCCTGTAAGGGGGAGAGTTAGCCTCTGTTTAGAGATGGCTGATCTGGTAGACTCTCTTTAGTCCCTGTAAGGGGGAGAGTTAGCCTCTGTTTAGAGATGGCTGATCTGGTAGACTCTCTTTAGTCCCTGTAAGGGGGAGAGTTCGCCTCTGTTTAGAGATGGTTGATCTGGTAGACTCTCTTTAGTCCCTGTAAGGGGGAGAGTTAGCCTCTGTTTAGAGATGGCTGATCTGGTAGACTCTCTTTAGTCCCTGTAAGGGGGAGAGTTAGCCTCTGTTTAGAGATGGCTGATCTGGTAGACTCTCTTTAGTCCCTGTAAGGGGGAGAGTTAGCCTCTGTTTAGAGCTGGCTGATCTGGTAGACTCTCTTTAGTCCCTGTAAGGGGGAGAGTTACCCTCTGTTTAGAGATGGCTGATCTGGTAGACTCTCTTTAGTCCCTGTAAGGGGGAGAGTTACCCTCTGTTTAGAGATGGCTGATCTGGTAGACTCTCTTTAGTCCCTGTAAGGGGGAGAGTTAGCCTCTGTTTAGAGATGGCTGATCTGGTAGACTCTCTTTAGTCCCTGTAAGGGGGAGAGTTAGCCTCTGTTTAGAGCTGGCTGATCTGGTAGACTCTCTTTAGTCCCTGTAAGGGGGAGAGTTAGCCTCTGTTTAGAGATGGCTGATCTGGTAGACTCTCTTTAGTCCCTGTAAGGGGGAGAGTTAGCCTCTGTTTAGAGATGGCTGATCTGGTAGACTCTCTTTAGTCCCTGTAAGGGGGAGAGTTACCCTCTGTTTAGAGATGGCTGATCTGGTAGACTCTCTTTAGTCCCTGTAAGGGGGAGAGTTAGCCTCTGTTTAGAGATGGCTGATCTGGTAGACTCTCTTTAGTCCATGTAAGGGGGAGAGTTACCCTCTGTTTAGAGATGGCTGATCTGGTAGACTCTCTTTAGTCCCTGTAAGGGGGAGAGTTACCCTCTGTTTAGAGAAAGCTGATCTGGTAGACTCTCTTTAGTCCCTGTAAGGGGGAGAGTTAGCCTCTGTTTAGAGATGGCTGATCTGGTAGACTCTCTTTAGTCCCTGTAAGGGGGGGGAGTTAGCCTCTGTTTAGAGCTGGCTGATCTGGTAGACTCTCTTTAGTCCCTGTAAGGGGGAGAGTTAGCCTCTGTTTAGAGATGGCTGATCTGGTAGACTCTCTTTAGTCCCTGTAAGGGGGAGAGTTAGCCTCTGTTTAGAGATGGCTGATCTGGTAGACTCTCTTTAGTCCCTGTAAGGGGGAGAGTTAGCCTCTGTTTAGAGATGGCTGATCTGGTAGACTCTCTTTAGTCCATGTAAGGGGGAGAGTTACCCTCTGTTTAGAGATGGCTGATCTGGTAGACTCTCTTTAGTCCCTGTAAGGGGGAGAGTTAGCCTCTGTTTAGAGATGGCTGATCTGGTAGACTCTCTTTAGTCCATGTAAGGGGGAGAGTTAGCCTCTGTTTAGAGATGGCTGATCTGGTAGACTCTCTTTAGTCCCTGTAAGGGGGAGAGTTACCCTCTGTTTAGAGATGGCTGATCTGGTAGACTCTCTTTAGTCCCTGTAAGGGGGAGAGTTACCCTCTGTTTAGAGATGGCTGATCTGGTAGACTCTCTTTAGTCCCTGTAAGGGGGAGAGTTAGCCTCTGTTTAGAGATGGCTGATCTGGTAGACTCTCTTTAGTCCATGTAAGGGGGAGAGTTAGCCTATGTTTAGAGATGGCTGATCTGGTAGACTCTCTTTAGTCCCTGTAAGGGGGAGAGTTAGCCTCTGTTTAGAGATGGCTGATCTGGTAGACTCTCTTTAGTCCCTGTAAGGGGGAGAGTTAACCTCTGTTTAGAGATGGCTGATCTGGTAGACTCTCTTTAGTCCATGTAAGGCGGGAGAGTTACCCTCTGTTTAGAGATGGCTGATCTGGTAGACTCTCTTTAGTCCCTGTAAGGGGGAGAGTTAGCCTCTGTTTAGAGATGGCTGATCTGGTAGACTCTCTTTAGTCCCTGTAAGGGGGAGATTTAGCCTCTGTTTAGAGATGGCTGATGTGGTAGACTCTCTTTAGTCCCTGTAAGGGGGAGAGTTAGCCACTGTTTAGAGATGGCTGATCTGGTAGACTCTCTTTAGTCCCTGTAAAGGGGAGAGTTACCCTCTGTTTAGAGATGGTTGATCTGGTAGACTCTCTTTAGTCCCTGCAAGGGGGAGAGTTAGCCTCTGTTTAGAGATGGCTGATCTGGTAGACTCTCTTTAGTCCCTGTAAGGGGGAGAGTTATTCACTGTTTAGAGATGGCTGATCTGGTAGACTCTCTTTAGTCCCTGTAAGGGGGAGAGTTACCCTCTGTTTAGAGATGGCTGATCTGGTAGACTCTCTTTAGTCCCTGTAAGGGGGAGAGTTAGCCTCTGTTTAGAGATGGCTGATCTGGTAGACTCTCTTTATTCCCTGTAAGGGGGAGAGTTAGCCTCTGTTTAGAGATGGCTGATCTGGTAGACTCTCTTTAGTCCCTGTAAGGGGGAGAGTTAGCCTCTGTTTAGAGATGGTTGATCTGGTAGACTCTCTTTAGTCCCTGTAAGGGGGAGAGTTACCCTCTGTTTAGAGATGGCTGATCTGGTAGACTCTCTTTAGTCCCTGTAAGGGGGAGAGTTAGCCTCTGTTTAGAGATGGCTGATCTGGTAGACTCTCTTTAGTCCCTGTAAGGGGGAGAGTTAGCCTCTGTTTAGAGATGGCTGATCTGGTAGACTCTCTTTAGTCCCTGTAAGGGGGAGAGTTATTCACTGTTTAGAGATGGCTGATCTGGTAGACTCTCTTTAGTCCCTGTAAGGGGGAGAGTTACCCTCTGTTTAGAGATGGCTGATCTGGTAGACTCTCTTTAGTCCCTGCAAGGGGGAGAGTTAGCCTCTGTTTAGAGATGGCTGATCTGGTAGACTCTCTTTAGTCCCTGTAAGGGGGAGAGTTAGCCTCTGTTTAGAGATGGCTGATCTGGTAGACTCTCTTTAGTCCCTGTAAGGGGGAGAGTTAGCCTCTGTTTAGAGATGGCTGATCTGGTAGACTCTCTTTAGTCCCTGTAAGGGGGAGAGTTAGCCTCTGTTTAGAGATGGCCTATCTGGTAGACTCTCTTTAGTCCCTGTAAGGGGGAGAGTTAGCCACTGTTTAGAGATGGCTGATCTGGTAGACTCTCTTTATTCCCTGTAAGGGGGAGAGTTACCCTCTGTTTAGAGATGGCTGATCTGGTAGACTATCTTTAGTCCCTGTAAGGGGGAGAGTTAGCCTCTGTTTAGAGATGGCTGATCTGGTAGACTCTCTTTAGTCCCTGTAAGGGGCAGAGTTATTCACTGTTTAGAGATGGCTGATCTGGTAGACTCTCTTTAGTCCCTGTAAGGGGGAGAGTTACCCTCTGTTTAGAGATGGCTGATCTGGTAGACTCTCTTTAGTCCCTGTAAGGGGGAGAGTTAGCCTCTGTTTAGAGATGGCTGATCTGGTAGACTCTCTTTAGTCCCTGTAAGGGGGAGAGTTAGCCTCTGTTTAGAGATGGCTGATCTGGTAGACTCTCTTTATTCCCTGTAAGGGGGAGAGTTAGCCTCTGTTTAGAGATGGCTGATCTGGTAGACTCTCTTTAGTCCCTGTAAGGGGGAGAGTTAGCCTCTGTTTAGAGATGGTTGATCTGGTAGACTCTCTTTAGTCCCTGTAAGGGGGAGAGTTACCCTCTGTTTAGAGATGGCTGATCTGGTAGACTCTCTTTAGTCCCTGTAAGGGGGAGAGTTAGCCTCTGTTTAGAGATGGCTGATCTGGTAGACTCTCTTTAGTCCCTGTAAGGGGGAGAGTTATTCACTGTTTAGAGATGGCTGATCTGGTAGACTCTCTTTAGTCCCTGTAAGGGGGAGAGTTACCCTCTGTTTAGAGATGGCTGATCTGGTAGACTCTCTTTAGTCCCTGTAAGGGGGAGAGTTAGCCTCTGTTTAGAGATGGCTGATCTGGTAGACTCTCTTTAGTCCCTGTAAGGGGGAGAGTTAGCCTCTGTTTAGAGATGGCTGATCTGGTAGACTCTCTTTAGTCCCTGTAAGGGGGAGAGTTAGCCTCTGTTTAGAGATGGCTGATCTGGTAGACTCTCTTTAGTCCCTGTAAGGGGGAGAGTTACCCTCTGTTTAGAGATGGCTGATCTGGTAGACTCTCTTTAGTCCCTGTAAGGGGGAGAGTTAGCCTCTGTTTAGAGATGGCTGATCTGGTAGACTCTCTTTATTCCCTGTAAGGGGGAGAGTTAGCCTCTGTTTAGAGATGGCTGATCTGGTAGACTCTCTTTAGTCCCTGTAAGGGGGAGAGTTACCCTCTGTTTAGAGCTGGCTGATCTGGTAGACTCTCTTTAGTCCCTGTAAGGGGGAGAGTTAGCCTCTGTTTAGAGATGGCTGATCTGGTAGACTCTCTTTAGTCCCTGTAAGGGGGAGAGTTAGCCTCTGTTTAGAGATGGCTGATCTGGTAGACTCTCTTTAGTCCCTGTAAGGGGGAGAGTTAGCCTCTGTTTAGAGATGGCTGATCTGGTAGACTCTCTTTAGTCCCTGTAAGGGGGAGAGTTCGCCACTGTTTAGAGATGGCTGATCTGGTAGACTCTCTTTAGTCCCTGTAAGGGGGAGAGTTAGCCTCTGTTTAGAGATGGCTGATCTGGTAGACTCTCTTTAGTCCATGTAAGGGGGAGAGTTAGCCTCTGTTTAGAGATGGCTGATCTGGTAGACTCTCTTTAGTCCCTGTAAGGGGGAGAGTTACCCTCTGTTTAGAGATGGCTGATCTGGTAGACTCTCTTTAGTCCCTGTAAGGGGGAGAGTTAGCCTCTGTTTAGAGCTGGCTGATCTGGTAGACTCTCTTTAGTCCCTGTAAGGGGGAGAGTTAGCCTCTGTTTAGAGATGGCTGATCTGGTAGACTCTCTTTAGTCCCTGTAAGGGGGAGAGTTAGCCTCTGTTTAGAGATGGCTGATCTGGTAGACTCTCTTTAGTCCCTGTAAGGGGGAGAGTTAGCCTCTGTTTAGAGATGGCTGATCTGGTAGACTCTCTTTAGTCCCTGTAAGGGGGAGAGTTAGCCTCTGTTTAGAGATGGCTGATCTGGTAGACTCTCTTTAGTCCCTGTAAGGGGGAGAGTTAGCCTCTGTTTAGAGATGGCTGATCTGGTAGACTCTCTTTAGTCCATGTAAGGGGGAGAGTTACCCTCTGTTTAGAGATGGCTGATCTGGTAGACTCTCTTTAGTCCCTGTAAGGGGGAGAGTTAGCCTCTGTTTAGAGATGGCTGATCTGGTAGACTCTCTTTAGTCCCTGTAAGGGGGAGAGTTAGCCTCTGTTTAGAGATGGCTGATCTGGTAGACTCTCTTTATTCCCTGTAAGGGGGAGAGTTAGCCTCTGTTTAGAGATGGCTGATCTGGTAGACTCTCTTTAGTCCCGGTAAGGGGGAGAGTTAGCCTCTGTTTAGAGATGGCTGATCTGGTAGACTCTCTTTAGTCCCTGTAAGGGGGAGAGTTACCCTCTGTTTAGAGATGGCTGATCTGGTAGACTCTCTTTAGTCCCTGTAAGGGGGAGAGTTAGCCTCTGTTTAGAGATGGCTGATCTGGTAGACTCTCTTTAGTCCCTGTAAGGGGGAGAGTTACCCTCTGTTTAGAGATGGCTGATCTGGTAGACTCTCTTTAGTCCCTGTAAGGGGGAGAGTTAGCCTCTGTTCAGAGATGGCTGATCTGGTAGACTCTCTTTAGTCCATGTAAGGGGGAGAGTTACCCTCTGTTTAGAGATGGCTGATCTGGTAGACTCTCTTTAGTCCCTGTAAGGGGGAGAGTTACCCTCTGTTTAGAGATGGCTGATCTGGTAGACTCTCTTTAGTCCCTGTAAGGGGGAGAGTTACCCTCTGTTTAGAGATGGCTGATCTGGTAAACTCTCTTTAGTCCCTGTAAGGGGGAGAGTTACCCTCTGTTTAGAGATGGCTGATCTGGTAGACTCTCTTTAGTCCCTGTAAGGGGGAGAGTTATTCACTGTTTAGAGATGGCTGATCTGGTAGACTCTCTTTAGTCCCTGTAAGGGGGAGAGTTAGCCTCTGTTTAGAGATGGCTGATCTGGTAGACTCTCTTTAGTCCCTGTAAGGGGGAGAGTTATTCACTGTTTAGAGATGGCTGATCTGGTAGACTCTCTTTAGTCCCTGTAAGGGGGAGAGTTACCCTCTGTTTAGAGATGGCTGATCTGGTAGACTCTCTTTAGTCCCTGTAAGGGGGAGAGTTAGCCTCTGTTTAGAGATGGCTGATCTGGTAGACTCTCTTTAGTCCCTGTAAGGGGGAGAGTTAGCCTCTGTTTAGAGATGGCTGATCTGGTAGACTCTCTTTATTCCCTGTAAGGGGGAGAGTTAGCCTCTGTTTAGAGATGGCTGATCTGGTAGACTCTCTTTAGTCCCTGTAAGGGGGAGAGTTACCCTCTGTTTAGAGATGGCTGATCTGGTAGACTCTCTTTAGTCCCTGTAAGGGGGAGAGTTACCCTCTGTTTAGAGATGGTTGATCTGGTAGACTCTCTTTAGTCCCTGTAAGGGGGAGAGTTACCCTCTGTTTAGAGATGGCTGATCTGGTAGACTCTCTTTAGTCCCTGTAAGGGGGAGAGTTAGCCTCTGTTTAGAGATGGCTGATCTGGTAGACTCTCTTTATTCCCTGTAAGGGGGAGAGTTAGCCTCTGTTTAGAGATGGCTGATCTGGTAGACTCTCTTTAGTCCCTGTAAGGGGGAGAGTTAGCCTCTGTTTAGAGATGGCTGATCTGGTAGACTCTCTTTAGTCCCTGTAAGGGGGAGAGTTACCCTCTGTTTAGAGATGGCTGATCTGGTAGACTCTCTTTAGTCCCTGTAAGGGGGAGAGTTAGCCTCTGTTTAGAGATGGTTGATCTGGTAGACTCTCTTTAGTCCCTGTAAGGGGGAGAGTTAGCCTCTGTTTAGAGATGGCTGATCTGGTAGACTCTCTTTAGTCCCTGTAAGGGGGAGAGTTATTCACTGTTTAGAGATGGCTGATCTGGTAGACTCTCTTTAGTCCCTGTAAGGGGGAGAGTTATTCACTGTTTAGAGATGGCTGATCTGGTAGACTCTCTTTAGTCCCTGTAAGGGGGAGAGTTACCCTCTGTTTAGAGATGGCTGATCTGGTAGACTCTCTTTAGTCCCTGTAAGGGGGAGAGTTAGCCTCTGTTTAGAGATGGCTGATCTGGTAGACTCTCTTTAGTCCCTGTAAGGGGGAGAGTTAGCCTCTGTTTAGAGATGGCTGATCTGGTAGACTCTCTTTATTCCCTGTAAGGGGGAGAGTTAGCCTCTGTTTAGAGATGGCTGATCTGGTAGACTCTTTAGTCCCTGTAAGGGGGAGAGTTACCCTCTGTTTAGAGATGGCTGATCTGGTAGACTCTCTTTAGTCCCTGTAAGGGGGAGAGTTACCCTCTGTTTAGAGATGGCTGATCTGGTAGACTCTCTTTAGTCCCTGTAAGGGGGAGAGTTACCCTCTGTTTAGAGATGGCTGATCTGGTAGACTCTCTTTAGTCCCTGTAAGGGGGAGAGTTAGCCTCTGTTTAGAGATGGCTGATCTGGTAGACTCTCTTTATTCCCTGTAAGGGGGAGAGTTAGCCTCTGTTTAGAGATGGCTGATCTGGTAGACTCTCTTTAGTCCCTGTAAGGGGGAGAGTTAGCCTCTGTTTAGAGATGGCTGATCTGGTAGACTCTCTTTAGTCCCTGTAAGGGGGAGAGTTACCCTCTGTTTAGAGATGGCTGATCTGGTAGACTCTCTTTAGTCCCTGTAAGGGGGAGAGTTAGCCTCTGTTTAGAGATGGTTGATCTGGTAGACTCTCTTTAGTCCCTGTAAGGGGGAGAGTTAGCCTCTGTTTAGAGATGGCTGATCTGGTAGACTCTCTTTAGTCACTGTAAGGGGGAGAGTTATTCACTGTTTAGAGATGGCTGATCTGGTAGACTCTCTTTAGTCCCTGTAAGGGGGAGAGTTACCCTCTGTTTAGAGATGGCTGATCTGGTAGACTCTCTTTAGTCCCTGTAAGGGGGAGAGTTAGCCTCTGTTTAGAGATGGCTGATCTGGTAGACTCTCTTTAGTCCCTGTAAGGGGGAGAGTTAGCCTCTGTTTAGAGATGGCTGATCTGGTAGACTCTCTTTAGTCCCTGTAAGGGGGAGAGTTAGCCTCTGTTTAGAGATGGCTGATCTGGTAGACTCTCTTTAGTCCCTGTAAGGATGGAGAGTTACCCTCTGTTTAGAGATGGCTGATCTGGTAGACTCTCTTTAGTCCCTGTAAGGGGGAGAGTTACCCTCTGTTTAGAGATGGCTGATCTGGTTGACTCTCTTTAGTCCCTGTAAGGGGGAGAGTTAGCCTCTGTTTAGAGATGGCTGATCTGGTAGACTCTCTTTAGTCCCTGTAAGGGGGAGAGTTAGCCTCTGTTTAGAGATGGCTGATCTGGTAGACTCTCTTTAGTCCCTGTAAGGGGGAGAGTTAGCCTCTGTTTAGAGATGGCTGATCTGGTAGACTCTCTTTAGTCCCTGTAAGGGGGAGAGTTAACCTCTGTTTAGAGATGGCTGATCTGGTAGACTCTCTTTAGTCCCTGTAAGGGGGAGAGTTACCCTCTGTTTAGAGATGGCTGATCTGGTAGACTCTCTTTAGTCCATGTAAGGGGGAGAGTTACCCTCTGTTTAGAGATGGCTGATCTGGTAGACTCTCTTTAGTCCCTGTAAGGGGGAGATTTAGCCTCTGTTTAGAGATGGCTGATCTGGTAGACTCTCTTTAGTCCCTGTAAGGGGGAGAGTTAGCCTCTGTTTAGAGATGGCTGATCTGGTAGACTCTCTTTAGTCCCTGTAAGGGGGAGAGTTACCCTCTGTTTAGAGATGGCTGATCTGGTAGACTCTCTTTAGTCCCTGTAAGGGGGAGAGTTAGCCTCTGTTTAGAGATGGCTGATCTGGTAGACTCTCTTTAGTCCCTGTAAGGGGGGGAGTTAGCCTCTGTTTAGAGATGGCTGATCTGGTAGACTCTCTTTAGTCCCTGTAAGGGGGGGAGTTAGCCTCTGTTTAGAGATGGCTGATCTGGTAGACTCTCTTTAGTCCCTGTAAGGGGGAGAGTTACCCTCTGTTTAGAGATGGCTGATCTGGTAGACTCTCTTTAGTCCCTGTAAGGGGGAGAGTTAGCCTCTGTTTAGAGATGGCTGATCTGGTAGACTCTCTTTAGTCCCTGTAAGGGGGAGAGTTAGCCTCTGTTTAGAGATGGCTGATCTGGTAGACTCTCTTTAGTCCCTGTAAGGGGGAGAGTTACCCTCTGTTTAGAGATGGCTGATCTGGTAGACTCTCTTTAGTCCCTGTAAGGGGGAGAGTTAGCCTCTGTTTAGAGATGGCTGATCTGGTAGACTCTCTTTAGTCCCTGTAAGGGGGAGAGTTAGCCTCTGTTTAGAGATGGCTGATCTGGTAGACTCTCTTTAGTCCCTGTAAGGGGGAGAGTTAGCCTCTGTTTAGAGATGGCTGATCTGGTAGACTCTCAAAAGCATGGATAAATTTTTCTGCATCATTTTTGGACAGAAAGTTTCTGATTTTTGCAATGTTACGTAGATGGAAAAAAGCTGTCCTTGAAATGGTCTTGATATGTTCTGCAAAAGAGAGATCAGGGTCCAGAGTAACGCCGAGGTCCTTCACAGTTTTATTTGAGACGACTGTACAACCATTAAGATTAATTGTCAGATTCAACAGAAGATCTCTTTGTTTCTTGGGACCTAGAACAAGCATCTCTGTTTTGTCCGAGTTTAAAAGTAGAAAGTTTGCAGCCATCCACTTCCTTATGTCTGAAACACATTCTTCTAGCATGGGCAATTTTGGGGCTTCACCATGTTTCATTGAAATGTACAGCTGTGTGTCATCCGCATAGCAGTGAAAGTTAACATTATGTTTTTGAATAACATCCCCAAGAGGTAAAATATATAGTGAAAACAATAGTGGTCCTAAAACGGAACCTTGAGGAACACCGAAATTTACAGTTGATTTGTCAGAGGACAAACCATTCACAGAGACAAACTGATATCTTTCCGACAGATAAGATCTAAACCAGGCCAGAACTTGTCCGTGTAGACCAATTTGGGTTTCCAATCTCTCCAAAAGAATGTGGTGATCGATGGTATCAAAAGCAGCACTAAGGTCTAAGAGCACGAGGACAGATGCAGAGCCTCGGTCCGATGCCATTAAAATGTCATTTACCACCTTCACAAGTGCCGTCTCAGTGCTATGATGGGGTCTAAAACCAGACTGAAGCATTTCGTATACATTGTTTGTCTTCAGGAAGGCAGTGAGTTGTTGCGCTACAGCCTTTTCTAAAATTTTTGAGAGGAATGGAAGATTCGATATAGGCCGATAGTTTTTTATATTTTCTGGGTCAAGGTTTGGCTTTTTCAAGAGAGGCTTTATTCCTGCCACTTTTAGTGAGTTTGGTACACATCCGGTGGATAGAGAGCCGTTTATTATGTTCAACATAGGAGGGCCAAGCACAGGAAGCAGCTCTTTCAGTAGTTTAGTTGGAATAGGGTCCAGTATGCAGCTTGAAGGTTTAGAGGCCATGATTATTTTCATCATTGTGTCAAGAGATATAGTACTAAAACACTTGAGCGTCTCTCTTGATCCTAGGTCCTGGCAGAGTTGTGCAGACTCAGGACAACTGAGCTTTGAAGGAATACGCAGATTTAAGGAGGAGTCCGTAATTTGCTTTCTAATAATCATAATCTTTTCCTCAAAGAAGTTCATGAATTTATCACTGCTAAAGTGAAAGTCATCCTCTCTTGGGGAATGCTGCTTTTTAGTTAGCTTTGCGACAGTATCAAAAAGGAATTTCGGATTGTTCTTATTTTCCTCAATTAAGTTAGAAAAATAGGATGATCGAGCAGCAGTAAGGGCTCTTGTGTTTTTTATGTGTCAAGCCAGTGGTAACATTTTACTCTGGCACCTGGTTGGCAATAGATTTTGACACGCCTAAATTGGAGTGCAATAGCTGTACAGTAACCTGCTATACATGCAGTCAGAGCTCTGGTTGTCCACTTCACAGCGCTTTATGGGTTTGGACTGACAGCTGTTGGAAACTTGAGCACTACTCGACAACTAGTTGCCCCCATCCCTCCCACTAATTTGGCAACTTTTGCAAAAAAAATTGTCTGAGGGAGGGAGAATCTGTAAATTACGAAGACTCAATGTATTTTACAATAAATATAGTTTTGATGTCATACAAGGCAGCCAAAAGCCCTTGAGTCTAAATGTGCACTTCACATTTTCATATCATAAAACTCATGTCATAAACAGTGTCAACGTTTATTATCACTATGTTTGATGTAGTTACCAGATGACATGGTGTTATATCCTGGGTTGTTCTGAACAGAATGAGTTTACGTTTGATATACAGTTACTAGATGACATGGTGTTATACCCTGGGTTGTTCTGAACAGAATGACAGAATGAAAAACTTTGGAAACCTGTGTGGCCTCTTGGCGACATCAGATCTCACAAACCCACAGTATGGAGAGGTGTGTGGCCTCTTGGGGACATCAGATATCACTCAAACCCACAGTATGGAGAGGTGTGTGGCCTCTTGGGGACATCAGATATCACTCAAACCCACAGTATGGAGAGGTGTGTGGCCTCTTGGGGACATCCGATATCACTCAAACCCACAGTATGAAGAGGTGTGTGACCTCTTGGGGACATCAGATAGAACTCCCTCAATCCCACTGTAAGGAGAGGTGTGTGAACTCTTGGGGACATCAGATAGAACACACTCAAACCCACAGTAAGGAGAGGTGTGTGACCTCTTGGGGACATCAGATAGAACACACTCAAACCCACAGTAAGTAGAGGTGTGTGACCTCTTGGGGACATCAGATCGAACTCACTCAAACCCACAGTAAGGAGAGGTGTGTGACCTCTTGGAGACATCAGTTAGATCTCACTCAAACCCATAGTATGGAGAGGTGTGTGAACTCTTGGGGACATCAGATAGAACACACTCAAACCCACAGTAAGGAGAGGTGTGTGACCTCTTGGAGACATCAGTTAGATCTCACTCAAACCCACAGTATGGAGAGGTGTGCGACCTCTTGGGGACATCAGATAGAACTCACTCAAACCCACAGTAAGGAGAGGTGTGTGACCTCTTGGAGACATCAGTTAGATCTCACTCAAACCCACAGTATGGAGAGGTGTGTGAACTCTTGGGGACATCAGATAGAACACACTCAAACCCACAGTAAGGAGAGGTGTGTGACCTCTTGGAGACATCAGTTAGAACTCACTCAAACCCACAGTATGGAGAGGTGTGCGACCTCTTGGGGACATCAGATAGATCTCACTCAAACCCACAGTATGGAGAGGTGTGCGACCTCTTGGGGACATCAGATATAACTCACTCAAACCCTTTTTTTTTGGTTGTATGTTGCACCTACACCAAATGTTTCAATAATTTTCTTATTATATTACTGGCTGTATCCAGAGTATTTTCAGATGTCGTTATCAACAAATGTTGCGAAAGGTAGAGTAGATATCAAATGCAGAATATCAACAGAGTAATGTTTACATTAAGTTTTGTCAGGTTTAACTGTTGTGTCCTCACCATTACTCTATTCATTTCCCCATCTCCAAACTGTTCCCTTTCAATTGTTACCATGTTTATGCATCTGCTTTCCAAAGTTCCAAGATGGCGTAGCAGTCGGATGTGTGTTCGTCTTTGTCTTATCCCGTCTCTTATCTCGTGTAAAATAGCCATTTTTTCCCCCTTTATATATTTTAATCTCACTTTCTATCTACGAACTAAATCTACAAACTAAATGTGGAACGGATCTGCTATTTTTATTCCTTAGAACTGGAACCTCCATCAGGAGCTAGCCAGCTAACTAGTTACTAACCAGCCAGCCTTAGCCCGGACAATACCTGCCAGTCTGCTCACAGCGCGATATCAATCCAAAGCATATCGGACCGCTTCTTTCCACCACATAAACGGATTCCTACCGCTGTGGACCATTACAACAGATCATCAGAGCTAGCTAGCTGCAAACGAGTGGCTGTTAGCTAACACCTCTGTCCTGAAGCAAGCACCAGGTAGCCTTGAGCTAGCCTCAAGCTAGGCCCATATACCAACTAATTCTAGGGCTACAAAATCTCATTTGCCAATTGGCCTGGACCCTTTATTGTCGTCACGGGACCCCGCAGATCCATCATGAGTGGTCTGCCGATGCAATCACCCATGTGGTCTCAACAGTCCGTTACGATGTTGCCGAAGAACCATCTGCTTTCCCCGGCCCGCTAGCTTACTGAACGCCATGTCCCCCGCTCGCTTACGTAGTAGTGACTACAGAACGCCCCCCTGACTCACCTGTTGCTGTTCATTGGACCCTATGATCACTCGGCTACACAGCTGATGCCCCCTCGACTGTTTCAATAACAAGGTACCTCATTTTGTTTTCCTGTTGGCCCCAGCCTCGAACTCAGGTCCTGTATTTACCTAACTGACCAGCTCTGCCCATTCATCGCCATGTAACCGTTGTTGTCTTAGCTCTCCCGATCAACACCTGTGATTGCTTTATGCCTCTCTCTAATGTCAATATGCCTTGTCTACTGCTGTCTAGGCTAGTTATTATTGTTTTATTTCACTATAGAGCCCTCGGTCCAGCTCAACATGCCTTAGATAGCTCTTTTGTCCCACCCCACACACATGCAGAGACCTCACCTGGCTTAACTGGTGCCTCCAGAGACAAAACCTCTCTTGTCACTCAACGCCTAGGTTTACCTCCACTGTACTCACATCCTACCATACCCTTGTCTGTACATTATGCCCTGAATCTATTCTACCATGCTCAGAAATATACTCATTTTATTCTCTGTTCGCAACGCACTAGACAACCAGTTCTTATAGCCTTTAGCTGTACCCTTATCCTATTCCTCCTCTGTTACTCTGGTGATGTAGATGTTAACCCAGGCCCCGTAGGCCCCAGTTACACTACTATTCCCCAGGAGCTATCATTTGTTGACTTCTGTAACTGCAAAAGCCTTGGTTTCATGCATGTTAACATCAGAAGCCTCCTCCCTAAGTTAGCCTCTAGCCGTGTCTGAATCTTAGGAAGGCCACCAAAAATCCTGAAATTTCCATCCCCAACTACTACATTTTCCGCGAAGATAGAACTGACAAAGGGGGCGGAAGCCTGCAAGTTCTGTCATACTCTCCAGATCTCTACACAAAGAGTTTGAGCTTCTGCGTTTAAAAATCCACCTTTCCAGAAATTAGTCTCTCACTGTTGCCGTTTGTTAAAGACCCCCTTCAGCCCCCCAGTTGTGCCCTGGCCACCATATGTGAATTGATTGCCCCACATTTACCTTCAGAGTTTGTACTGTTAGGTAACCTAAACTGGGATATGCTTAACACCCCGGCCGTCCTACAATCTAAGATAGATGACCTCAATCTCGCACAAATTATCAAGGAACCTACCAGGTACAACCCTAAATCAGTAAACACGGGCACCCTCATATCATCCTGACAAACCTGCCCTCTAAATACACCTCTGCTGTCTTCAACCAGGATCTCATTGCAAACGACCACACCTCATCACTGTCAAACGCTCATTAAAACACTTCAGCGAGTAGGCCTTTCTAATCAACCTGGCCCGGGAATCCTGGAAGGAAATTGACCTCATCCCGTCAGTAGAGGATACCTGGTTGTTTTTTAAAAGTGCTTTCCTCACAATCTTAAATGAGCATGCCCCTATCAAAACATTTTGAACTAAGAACAGATATAGCCCTTGGTTCACTCCAGACTTGACTGCCCTTGACCAGCACAAAAACATCCTGTGGCGTGCTGCATTTACATCGAATAGCCCCCGCGATATGTACATTT
Organism: Oncorhynchus mykiss; assembly: GCF_057628025.1. Classification (NCBI taxonomy): domain Eukaryota; kingdom Metazoa; phylum Chordata; class Actinopteri; order Salmoniformes; family Salmonidae; genus Oncorhynchus; species Oncorhynchus mykiss. Next base: position 8,603,861 of record NC_143036.1, on the reverse strand, counting down.
TCAGGAAGTTAGGAACCAATATACTCGGTCAGTAAGGAAAGCGAAAGCTTTTTCAAACAGAAATGTGCATAATGTAGCACAAACTCCAAAAAGGTTTGGGCCGCTAAAGTCCATGGAGAATAAGAGCAACTCCTCCCAGCTGGCCACTGCACTGAGGCTAGGAAACACTGTCACTACCGATAAATCTACCTCGATTAACGTAGATTTTTCTACAGCAGAGTTCAGTGTGTTAAATCGGAGGGCCTGTTGTCTGGACCTCTGGCAGTCTCTATGGGGATGCCACAGGGTTCAATTCTCAGGCCGACTCTTTTCTCTGTATATATCAATGATGTCGCTCTTGCTGCTGGTCCACCTGATCCACCTCTACGCAGACAACACCATTCTATATAATTCTGGCCCTTCTTTGGACACTGTGTTAACAAAGCTTCAACGCCATACAACACTCATTCTGTGGCCTCCAACAGCTCTTTGCATGCAAGTAAAACTAAATGCATGCTTTTCAACCGATCGCTGCCTGCACCTGCCCGCCCGACTAGCATCACTACTCTGGAAGGTTCTAACTTAGAATATGTAGACAAATACCTAGGTGCCTAGTTAGAATATAACCTTGCAGACTCACATTGAGCATCTCCAATCCAAAATTAAACCTAGAATTGACTTCCTATTTCGCAACAAAGCCTCCTTCACTCATGCTGCTAAACATACCCTCGTAAAACTGACTATCCTACTGATCCTTGACTTCAATGTCATTTACAAAATAGCCTCCAACGCCCTAATCAGCAAGCTGGATGTAGTCTATTACAGTGCCATCCGTTTTGTCACCAAAGCCCCATATACTACCTACCACTGTACACTCTCGTTGGCTGGCCCTAGCTTCATATTCATCGCCAAACCCACCGGCTCCAGGTCATCTATAAGACTTTGCTAGGTAAAGCCCAGCCTTATCTCAGCTCACTGGTCACCATAGCAACACCCACACATGGCCCAGAAATTAATTGACAGCATGCCAGGGCAGATTGCAGAGGTCTTGAAAAAGAACACTGCAAATATTGACTCTTTGCATCAACTTTATGTAATTGTCAATAAAAGCCTTTGACACTTATGAAATGCTTATAATTATACTTTAGTATTCCATAGTAACATCTGACAAAAATATCTGTACATTTGTATCTGTACGACTGTACATTTGCACACACTGCATATAGATTATTTCCATTGTGTTATTGAATGTACGTTTGTTTATCCCATGTGTAACTCTGTTGTTTTTGTCGCACTGCTTTGCTTTATCTTGTCCAGGTCGCAGTTGTAAATGAGAACTTGTTCTCAACTGGCCTACCTGGTTAAATAAAGGTGAAATAAAATATTTATTCTGTAAGAAACATTTCAATATAGGCCAATTCCCACGAGTGTATGGGTTTGCAAGATATATTTTAAAAGACAAAAACATGACTGTGATTGGGAAATAAAGAGACATGATGTTTAAAAGGTAGTGGCAATATTTCATTCAGTACAGAAATGTGCAGGCGGCTTAACTTCCTCTGGCTCAACTTAACACGGTAAGTTGTGTCAAGAGGACAGATGATTTTTATTGGCTGATGCTTAAACTTAAACAACAACTTAAAATTGTTCTAATGTTCGCAAGAATGGCCTTTTCTTGGACAAGCTATGTTTTCAAAACTGTAACTTTTACATGAATTATGATTATTTCCAGGGATACACAACATCCGGAACTACAGTATATGTCGATATCTCTGTTAGAAAGAATACTATATTTCCCTTGTCAGAGTGATGCTGCTAAATGTAGAAATGTCTCAACCTCCCCTACTCTCCCCTACTGTTCCTCATCTCATTGCCCTGTCACAAACAGTCTGTCTGATTATCTGTTTCCACAACCTCCTCCTTCCCTTTACCCCCTTCCCTTCTTCCTCCCTCCATATAAAATAACCTCCCATCCTTCTCTCTCCCTGCTCCTCCCTCCCTTTCCCCCATTCGTCCTCCATCCCTCCTTCTTCCCGCTTCTCCCTCCATCTCCTCCCTCCCTATAAAATAACCTCCTCTCCCTTTTTTTTCCCTCTCCTCTGTCATGACTTGGCCTGTGGATAAGGTTCATGACCCCCCCATAAATACCTTTCTCCCTTCCCTCTCTCTTGACTCTACAGAGGGACTCTTGAATAGCCTTTGTTAAACAGAGATTCTGGGAACATCAGAAGGTTGGGGAAATGAACCAACCAGTTGAACATATGCGTTGATACTTCATGAATATGATGTCAGTTCGGTTGTCATCTGAGATATTCTCATCAATGATAGGATGTCATAAACGGTACAGTAGAAAGTCTACACATTATAGTTATCAGATTCACATGAAATTGTTGTGCAATTTAAATGTTTTAATATGAAATTATTTGGGATGAAATGTGATTTTAGCTTCTAAAATGTGAGAATTGGGTTTTCATGAGTGAATTAGGCCTGACTCAGTGGCCCGCCCACGTGAAGAGACATTGGTTCTAAACTATGAAACACTCCCTCCTCTCCCTTCCTATATAAAGCCTTGACAATATAACTTTCTGTTCCGGGTACATTAGGATGACGATCCGATGTCAGAAGGGTTCAGATAATAACTACAGAATGAAGCCAACCTCAGCGTCAGCTTTGGTTGCGAATGGTATGAACTTTAAACTCTTATTCGCTACAGAAGTGATACTTCCTAGCCGTTGAGTTAGCAACAGCAGCTGCAAACGTGGGCTAGGAAAGAACAGACAGAGTATCCCGTCTACCACACCTCGAAGTTACTACAACGTATCCAATTTACCACCAGTCTTCAGTCTTCCTGCTCTTTCACTCAAACCCAGCCCCCTTTTCTTTGGGTAACCAGCTGTCATATATGTTCTGTCCGCTAGGGACATTTTCCTTTATGACATAATTTGTAATCAATGTATGGTTCATTCTGTGTATATGTAATTATGTGTGATTAGTTAGGTATTTAGTAAATAAATAACTAAACCAAATTTTACATGGCTGATTCAACTTGTTAGCCAGGGTTTGTGAAGATAACCAAGAAATTACAACTTTCAGATGAGACTGAAATAAGGTGACGATTAATATTGACTGTTATTGATGTAAAATATTGCTAGGTCTTTAAGAGTTTATTTGAAAGATAACTGCTCTATAAATATTATTTTGTGGTGCCCCGACTTTCTAGTTAATTACATTTACATGATTAGCTCAATCAGGTAATATTAATTACAGAGAAAGGAATTTATAGAATAGCATGTCATATCACTTAATCAGGCATAGCCAAAGACACGACACCTCCCTCCATCTCCTCCCTCCCTATAAAAGATCCTTCTGTCCCTCTCTCTTCCATCTTCTTCCTCCATCTCCTCCCTCCCTATAAAAGAACCTCCTGTCCCTCTCTCTTCCATCTCCTCCCTCCCTATAAAAGAACCTCCTGTCCCTCTCTCTTCCATCTCCTCCCTCCCTATAAAATAACCTCCTGTCCCTCTCTCTTCCATCTCCTCCCTCCCTATAAACAAACCTCATGTCCCTCTCTCTCCCATCTCCTCCCTCCCTACAAAATAACCTCTTTCCCTCTCTCTTCCATCTCCTCCCCCCATCCCCTCCCTCACCATACAAGAAAAGCTCTCTACACCATCAAGCCAAACACTCAGTCACGCTGGCCCTGTACGATGTCATAAATTTAAGCTCAATTAATTATAATGTTTAGCATAATTCCAGAGTTTAACGAAGGTCTTTGTATCAGTACGTAATTACTCAACACCATGAGCGCGTGGATTATAAATGAGGCAATTAAGACACTGCCAGATTCCTGGGGAAGAACCTTCCTCTCCAAGAGACACACTC
>NC_143036.1:8587500-8597500 GCF_057628025.1 Oncorhynchus mykiss | reverse complement strand
CTCAATATTGCATGAGGGTCTGCTCTACAAATTGATGGAAAAACATACAACATTATAAAATCTATGTACACAAGCGTGCGGTTAAAATTGTCAAAAAACACACATTTCTTTCCACAGGGTCGTGGGGTGAGACAGGGATGCAGATTAAGCCACCCCTTCTTCAACATATATCAACAAATTGGTGAGGGCACAAGAACAGTCTGCAGCACCCGGTATCACCCTACTAGAATCTGAAGTCAAATGTCTACCGTTTTCTTATGATCTGGTGGTTCTGTCCCCAACCAATAAGGGCCTACAGCAGCACCTAAATCTTTTGCACAGATTCTGCCAGACCTGGGCCCTGACAGTAAATCTCAGGAAGACCAAAATAATGGTGTTACAAAAAAAGGTCCAGTCACCAGGACCACAAAAACAAATTCCATCTAGACACCGTTGCCCTAGAACACACAAAAAACTATACATACCTCGGCCTAAACATCAGCACCACACGTCATTTCCACAAAGCTATGAACAATCTGAGAGACAAGGCAAAAAGGGCCTTCTATGCCATCAAAAGGAACATACAATTCGACACACCAATTAGGATCTGGCTAAAAATCCTTGAATCAGTTATAGAACCCATTGCCCATTTATGGTTGTGAGGTCTGGGGTCCGCTCACCAACCAAGAATTTGTAAAATGGGACAAACACCAAATTAAGACTCCGCATGCAGAATTCTGCAAAAAAACATCCTTCATGTACAAACCCAAATAACGCACAGATAGCAGAATTAGGCTTATACCAGCTTTCAAAATCCACCAAAGAGACGTTAAATTCTACAACCACCTTAAAGGAAGCGGTTCCCAAAACTTCCATAACAAATCCATCACCTACAGAGAGATGAACCTGGAGAAGAGTCCCCTAAGCAAGCTGGTCCTGGGGCTCTGTTCACAAACACACCCTACAGAGCCATCACCTACAGAGAGATGAACCTGAAGAAGAGTCCCCTAAGCAAGCTGGTCCTGGGGCTCTGTTCACAAACACACCCTACAGAGCCATCACCTACAGAGAGATGAACCTGAAGAAGAGTCCCCTAAGCAAGCTGGTCCTGGGGCTCTGTTCACAAACACACCCTACAGAGCCATCACCTACAGAGAGATGAACCTGAAGAAGAGTCCCCTAAGCATGCTGGTCCTGGGGCTCTGTTCACAAACACAAACAGACCCCACAGAGCCCTAGGATAGCAACATAATTAGACCCAACCAAATCATGAAAAAACTAAATGATAATTACTTGACACATTAGAAAGAAGCAACAAAAAAACTGAGCAAACTAGAATGCTATTTGGCCCTGAACAGAGAGTACACAGTGGCAGAATACCTGACCACTGTGACTGACCCAAACTTAAGGAAAGCTTTGACTATGTACAGACTCTCAATAGCCTTGCTAGAAAGGCCACCGTAGGCAGACCTGGCTCAAGAGAAGACCGGCTATGTGCACACTGCCCACAAAATGAGATGGAAACTGAACTGCACTTCCTAACCTCCTGCCAAATGTATGAACATATTAAAGACACATATTTCCCTCAGATTACACAGACCCACAAAGAATTTGAAAATAAACCCAATTTCGCTATAGTCCCATGTCTATTGGGTGAAATACCACAGTGCCATTTCAGCAGCAAGATTTGTGACCTTATTTCACTTTTGTTTATCATCTACTTCACTTGCTTTGGCAATGTTAACAGATGTTTCCCATGCCAATAAATCCCTTAAAATGAAATTGAATTGAGAGAGCGAGAGAGAGAGACTGACTGAGGGAGAAAGACAAACATGGAGAGAGAGAGCGAGAGAGAGACTGACTGAGGGAGAAAGACAAACATGGAGAGAGAGAGAGAGAGAGAGAGAGAGAGAGAGAGAGAGCGAGAGAGAGAGAGAGAGAGAGACTGACAAGGAGGGAGACAGAGAGAGAGAGAGTAAAGGAAGTTAGAAAGGTAGGTTAATTAGCTGACAGTGTATTCACAGCAGGGGATGGAACCATAATTATTTTTCCAATCGTTTCATTCTGAACAGAACCATTGTTTTTTTCCATTCCCTTCCACTGTTCCAAACAGCAAATTAAAGTTCTGAAACGGTTTGAACCCCTCCAAAAAGTACCGGTTTATATCGTTCCTTTCTGTTCCTTTAGCTCTACATTAAATTATTTCACCAATCAATGCTGACAGAGCGGCTTGCGTTGGAGCGGGTGAGCTATTTACATGCATTGGACAGACGAGTGTAGGGCGTGAGATGCGAGTTGACAGAGAGCTAGAGAGGGTGGAGGCTTGGCTTTGAAGCTTTGGGCATCTTTTTGCTATGACAAGCATTATCTGAATTTGGGCCCACATAATTATCCCTATGGAGGAGTGGCTTCTATGAAGGAACTTTCAATGTGGCACCAGAAATCAAATAGAAACAAGTCATTTTGTAGTTAAAAAATCCAATGTGAAACGTGATAACTATAGTATCCTAAACTAACATCGAAAAGGCTAATCCATTCTCTAATTAAAAAATGTTGTAATCACACTTGTAACATCAGCAGGCTACTAGACTATGCTTCAGATAAGGAGCCTACACACCGGCAAAGATGTTCAGCTGGCAGCCAGGACTGGACTACGTTTCTGAGTGAAAGAGGGCTTTGCATAGGCGAATCGCTGTGTTTATTTTGTGGGATATTACGTTATTAACCGGTTCCCATGCTTTTAAAATAACGGTTCTGTTTCCGGGAAACAGTATAAATCACATTTATTTGCAATTCTGATTATATTCCTCGAAAAATTATGTTTTCTCGTTCTGTTCCCTGATTCAGTGGGATGATCTGGAGTTGACTGTTCTGTTCCCTGATTCAGTGGGATGATCTGGAGTTGACCGTTCATGTTCCCTGATTCAGTGGGATGATCTGGAGTTGACCATTCATGTTCCCTGATTCAGTGGGATGATCTGGAGTTGACTGTTCATGTTTCCTGATTCAATGGGATGATCTGGAGTTGAATGTTTATGTTCCCTGATTCAGTGGGATGATCTGGAGTTGACTGTTCTGTTCCCTGATTCAGTGGGATGATCTGGAGTTGACTGTTCATGTTTCCTGATTCAATGGGATGATCTGGAGTTGAATGTTTATGTTCCCTGATTCAGTGGGATGATCTGGAGTTGATTGTTTATGTTCCCTGATTCAATGGGATGATCTGGAGTTGACTGTTTATGTTCCCTGATTCAGTGGAATGATCTGGAGTTGACTGTTCTGTTCCCTGATTCAGTGGGATGATCTGGAGTTGACCGTTCATGTTCCCTGATTCAGTGGGATGATCTGGAGTTGACTGTTGATGTTCCCTGATTCAGTGGGATGATCTGGAGTTGACTGTTTATGTTCCCTGATTCAGTGGGATGATCTGGAGTTGACCGTTCATGTTCCCTGATTCATTGGGATGATCTGGAGTTGACTGTTCATGTTCCTTGATTCAGTGGGATGATCTGGAGTTGACCGTTCATGTTTCCTGATTCAGTGGGATGATCTGGAGTTGACTTTTTATGTTCCCTGATTCAGTGGGGATGATCTGGAGTTGACTGTTCTGTTCCCTGATTCAGTGGGATGATCTGGAGTTGACATTTTATGTTCCCTGATTCAGTGGCGATGATCTGGAGTTGACCATTTATGTTCCCTGATTCAGTGGGATGATCTGGAGTTGACTTTTTATGTTCCCTGATTCAGTGGGATGATCTGGAGTTGACTGTTCATGTTCCCTGATTCAGTGGGATGATCTGGAGTTGAACGTTTATGTTCCCTGATTCAGTGGGATGATCTGGAGTTGACTGTTTATGTTCCCTGATTCAGTGGGATGATCTGGAGTTGAACGTTTATGTTCCCTGATTCAGTGGGATGATCTGGAGTTGACTGTTCATGTTCCCTGATTCAGTGGGATGATCTGGAGTTGACTTTTTATGTTCCCTGATTCAGGGGGATGATCTGGAGTTGACTGTTTATGTTCCCTGATTCAGTGTGGTGATCTGGAGTTGACTTTTTATGTTCCCTGATTCAGTGGGATGATCTGGAGTTGACTGTTTATGTTCCCTGATTCAGTGTGGTGATCTGGAGTTGACTTTTTATGTTCCCTGATTCAGTGGGATGATCTGGAGTTGACTGTTCATGTTTCCTGATTCAATGGGATGATCTGGAGTTGAATGTTTATGTTCCCTGATTCAGTAGGATGATCTGGAGTTGACTGTTCTGTTCCCTGATTCAGTGGGATGATCTGGAGTTGACTGTTCATGTTTCCTGATTCAATGGGATGATCTGGAGTTGAATGTTTATGTTCCCTGATTCAGTGGGATGATCTGGAGTTGATTGTTTATGTTCCCTGATTCAATGGGATGATCTGGAGTTGACTGTTTATGTTCCCTGATTCAGTGGAATGATCTGGAGTTGACTGTTCTGTTCCCTGATTCAGTGGGATGATCTGGAGTTGACCGTTCATGTTCCCTGATTCAGTGGGATGATCTGGAGTTGACTGTTGATGTTCCCTGATTCAGTGGGATGATCTGGAGTTGACTGTTTATGTTCCCTGATTCAGTGGGATGATCTGGAGTTGACCGTTCATGTTCCCTGATTCATTGGGATGATCTGGAGTTGACTGTTCATGTTCCTTGATTCAGTGGGATGATCTGGAGTTGACCGTTCATGTTTCCTGATTCAGTGGGATGATCTGGAGTTGACTTTTTATGTTCCCTGATTCAGTGGGGATGATCTGGAGTTGACTGTTCTGTTCCCTGATTCAGTGGGATGATCTGGAGTTGACTTTTTATGTTCCCTGATTCAGTGGCGATGATCTGGAGTTGACCATTTATGTTCCCTGATTCAGTGGGATGATCTGGAGTTGACTTTTTATGTTCCCTGATTCAGTGGGATGATCTGGAGTTGACTGTTCATGTTCCCTGATTCAGTGGGATGATCTGGAGTTGAACGTTTATGTTCCCTGATTCAGTGGGATGATCTGGAGTTGACTGTTTATGTTCCCTGATTCAGTGGGATGATCTGGAGTTGAACGTTTATGTTCCCTGATTCAGTGGGATGATCTGGAGTTGACTGTTCATGTTCCCTGATTCAGTGGGATGATCTGGAGTTGACTTTTTATGTTCCCTCATTCAGGGGGATGATCTGGAGTTGACTGTTTATGTTCCCTGATTCAGTGTGGTGATCTGGAGTTGACTTTTTATGTTCCCTGATTCAGTGGGATGATCTGGAGTTGACTGTTTATGTTCCCTGATTCAGTGTGGTGATCTGGAGTTGACTTTTTATGTTCCCTGATTCAGTGGGATGATCTGGAGTTAACCGTTCTTGTTCCGTGATTCAGTGGGATGATCTGGAGTTGACTGTTCTGTTCCCTGATTCAGTGGGGTGATCTGGAGTTGACCATTCATGTTCCCTGATTCAATGGGATGATCTGGAGTTGACTGTTTATGTTCCCTGATTCAGTGTGGTGATCTGGAGTTGACTTTTTATGTTCCCTGATTCAGTGGGATGATCTGGAGTTGACTGTTTATGTTCCCTGATTCAGTGTGGTGATCTGGAGTTGACTTTTTATGTTCCCTGATTCAGTGGGATGATCTGGAGTTGACCGCTCATGTTCCCTGATTCAGTGGGATGATCTGGAGTTGACTGTTCTGTTCCCTGATTCAGTGGGATGATCTGGAGTTGACTTTTTATGTTCCCTGATTCAGGGGGATGATCTGGAGTTGACTGTTTATGTTCCCTGATTCAGTGTGGTGATCTGGAGTTGACTTTTTATGTTCCCTGATTCAGTGGGATGATCTGGAGTTGACTGTTCTGTTCCCTGATTCAGTGGGGTGATCTGGAGTTGACCATTCATGTTCCCTGATTCAATGGGATTATCTGGAGTTGACTGTTCATGTTCCCTGATTCAGTGGGGTGATCTGGAGTTGACCATTCATGTTCCCTAATTCAGTGGGATTATCTGGAGTTGACTGTTCATGTTCCCTGATTCAGTGGGGTTATCTGGAGTTGACTGTTCATGTTCCCTGATTCAGTGGGATGATCTGGCAGACACGTGCATGTATGCTCGTACACACACTACACCCCCCCCCCCCCCCCGACTCACTCTCTCCGACACTCTACCATCACCATAGCAGCCCTTTACCACCATGGTTTTAATGTAGCTGTCTATTCATATGCATCAGCTTGGCCACACCTCGATCTCTTACCAAAACCACACTGAAAGGTCATATGCAAATAGTCCTATTATATCAAATTAGTGAGTGTGGAACAAACTCCACATCACTGTTCCCTTCATGTCTAAATAGACCTTCTCTCTCATTGTGAAACATGCAGCTCTAAAACAGCTGATTAAGATCCTAAAATCCTCGCTTTGATCTTAGGGAGATTATTCTTCATCACCATCATCATCATCATCATCCGTAACCCTGGACGCTCTACTGCCCTCTCTCCCCTCCTCCCTCCTCCCCTCTCCTCCCTTCCTTCTCTCTCATCTCCTGTCCTCTTCTCTGTTTCCTCATAGGCCTGTTCTTCCCTCGTTCTGACGATAGGTGTAACGACTGGCTGGGCTGTAAACATGCGGAATGATGGACTGTTTAATATGAGCCAGGACAGAACCATAATGGGCACCTGAATGGCATTATAACAACAGATGAGTGATTGTTTGTAGCAGTGGTGAAGGTTAGTGGAGGATAAACAAGTAGGATGCAAGGGAGTTAAAGCCATTATGATTTAGACAATGCATCAAGCAATGCTAAAGCGCTAAGACAGCATTTTTGTCAGCTAATGTCTGCAACCCAAAACCCCTCCTGAGAAATGTGCATCGATGCAAAACAAAATATTATGTATACAGTGCATTAGGAAAGTATTCAGACCCCCTTTTCCACATATTGATACGTTACAGCCTTATTCTAAAATGGATTTAATACATATCAGTCTACACACAATTCCCCATAATGACGAAGCAAAAAACAGGTTTTTATAAATGTTGCAAATGTATAAGCTATAAAAACTGTAATATCACATGTACATAAGTATTCAGACACTTTACTCAGTACTTTGTTGAAGCACCTTTGGCAGCGAATACAGCCTGGAGTCTTCTTGGGTATGGCTCTACAAGCTTGGCACACCTGTATTTGGGAAGTTTCTTCCATTCTTCTCTGCAGATCCTCTCAAGCTCTGTCAGGTTGAATGAGGAGCGCCACTGCACAGCTATTTTCAGGTCTGTCCAGAGATGTTCGATCGGGTTCAAGTCCAGGCTCTGGCTGGGCCACTCAAGGACATTCAGAGACTTGTCCCGAAGCCACTCCTGCGTTGTCTTTGCTGTGTGCTTAGGGTCGTTGTCCTGTGGGAAGGTGAACCTTCGCCCCAGTCTGAGGTCCTGAGCGCTCTGGAGCAGGTTTTCATCAAGGATCTATGTACTTTGCTCCGTTCATCTTTGCCTCGATCCTGACTCGTCTCCCAGTCCATGCCGCTGAAAAACATCCCCACAGTATGATGCTGCCACCACCATGCTTCACCGTAGGGATGGTGCCAGGTTTCCTCCAGACATGATGCTCGGCATTCAGACCAAAGAGTTCATTCTTGTTTCTCATGATCTGAGAGTCCTTTAGGTGCCTTTTGGCAACCTCCAAGCGGGCAGTCATGTGCCTTTTACTGAGGATTGACTTCCGTCTGGCCATTCTACCATAAAGGCCTGATTTGGTGGAGTGCTGCAGAGATGGTTGTCCTTCTGGAACGTTCTCCCACCTCCACAGAGGATATCTGGAGCTCTGTCAGAGTGACCATTGGGTTCTTGGTCACCTCCCTGACCAAGGCCCTTTTCCACTGATTGCTCAGTTTTCCGGGAGGCCAGCTCTCGGAAGAGTCATGGTGGTTCCAAACTTCTGGGTTCTTGGGGACTTTCAATGCTGCAGAATTGTTTTGTTACTCTTCCCCAGATCTGTGCCTCGACACAATCCTGTCTCGGAGCTCTACGGACAATTCCTTTGAACTTGGTTTTTACTCTGACATGCAATGTCAACCCTATTTGGACAGGTGTGTGCCTTTCCAAATCACATCCAATCAATAGAATTTACCACATGTGGACTCCAGTCAAGTTACAGAAACATCTCAAGGATGATCAATGGAAACAGGATTCACCTGAGCTCAGTTTCGAGTCTTATAGCAACGGGTCTGAATGTTTATGGTAATAAGGTATTTTTTTTTTTTAATTCCACAAATGTCTAAAAACCTGTTTTCACTTTGTCTTCATTGAGTATTGTATGTAGATTGATTAGAGAAAACAATTATTGAATACATTTTAGAATAAGACTGTAACATAACACCATGTGGAAAAAGTCAAGGGATCGTAATACTTTCTGAATGCACTGTATTATTAATCTCTTGTGTTGGCTGAAACTTAATAAAATAGTTTTTCAAAAATCAGACCAATTTTCAAACGAAGAGTAAAATCAAATAAAAAAACATCTCCATTGTATATTATATTTCTGTCTGACTGTAAAACTGTGTTTGCACAAGCTGTGCTGAGGACTAACTGTAGCACTCATACACCTGGTCAGGTCCCTGGGGACGAGGACGTGTTTCTGTTTCTGTGCTATAGAACAGTGATTCCCAACTGCAGTCCTCCAGAACCCCCAACAGCCCAACTCCAGTCCTCCAGAACCCCCAACAGCCCAACTACAGTCCTCCAGAACCCCCAACAGCCCAACTACAGTCCTCCAGAACCCCCAACAGCCCAACTCCAGTCCTCCAGAACCCCCAACAGCCCAACTACAGTCCTCCAGAACCCCCAACAGCCCAACTTCAGTCCTCCAGAACCCCCAACAGCCCAACTCCAGTCCTCCAGAACCCCCAACAGCCCAACTACAGTCCTCCAGTACCCCCAACAGCCCAACTACAGTCCTCCAGAACCCCCAACAGCCCAACTACAGTCCTCCAGTACCCCCAACAGCCCAACTACAGTCCTCCAGTACCCCCAACAGCCCAACTCCAGTCCTCCAGAACCCCCAACAGCCCAACTACAGTCCTCCAGAACCCCCAACAGCCCAACTACAGTCCTCCAGTACCCCCAACAGCCCAACTCCAGTCCTCCAGAACCCCCAACAGCCCAACTCCAGTCCTCCAGGACCCCCAACAGCCCAACTACAGTCCTCCAGAACCCCCAACAGCCCAACTCCAGTCCTCCAGAACCCCCAACAGCCCAACTACAGTCCTCCAGTACCCCCAACAGCCCAACTCCAGTCCTCCAGTACCCCCAACAGCCCAACTCCAGTCCTCCAGAACCCCCAACAGCCCAACTCCAGTCCTCCAGAACCCCCAACAGCCCAACTACAATCCTCCAGTACCCCCAACAGCCCAACTACAGTCCTCCAGAACCCCCAACAGCCCAACTACAGTCCTCCAGAACCCCCAACAGCCCAACTACAGTCCTCCAGTACCCCCAACAGCCCAACTACAGTCCTCCAGAACCCCCAACAGCCCAACTACAGTCCTCCAGTACCCCCAACAGCCCAACTCCAGTCCTCCAGTACCCCCAACAGCCCAACTGCAGTCCTCCAGTACCCCCAACAGCCCAACTCCAGTCCTCCAGAACCCCCAACAGCCCAACTCCAGTCCTCCAGTACCCCCCAACAGCCCAACTCCAGTCCTCCAGAACACCCAACAGCCCAACTACAGTCCTCCAGTACCCCCAACAGTCCAACTATAGTCCTCCAGAACCCCCAACAGCCCAACTCCAGTCCGCCAGTTACCCCAACAGCACACATTTTTGTTGTTGCCCCGGACAAAAAAAAACACCTGATTCAACTGATTCAATTGAAGATGTGATGATTAGTTGACTAGTTGAATCAGTTGTGCTTTTCCAGGGCTACAATAAACATGTGTACTGTTGGAGGACCGGAGGACTGGAGTTGGAACCACTGCTGTAGAAGATCCGTAATTAAGTTATCCTGTAGCAGTGTAGTTTAGAGTGTGT